>NW_020954907.1:1702797-1917311 GCF_900497805.2 Vombatus ursinus | reverse complement strand
TAGATAGATAGATAGATAGATAGATAGATAGATAGATAGATAGATAGATAGATAGATAGATAGATTATATAGTGGGTTGATAGGTTGTTGTCCTTCATTCTCAAAGAGGACCAAAATGACATCACTATGCCGGAGTCAAGTTTCAGTGTGTTTAATTGTGGCTGATCAAACCAATATGAGCTCTGAATGTTCTACCGCAGGTCGGGCATAAATATTCCATGTGAACATTTGGGGTGGATTCTTTAAATCTACACATCTTGCATTTCTTTGAACTATTTCAAACTGTCTCCCATGTCACACAATCAATTCCAAAGTTCTGAAGAGAGACTTTGAGAGTGTCCTTGTATTGCTTCTTCTGACCACCAAGTGAATGCTTGTCCTGTGTGAGTTTTCCATAAAATAGTCTTTTCGGCAGGCATACAGTTTGCATTAGAACAACATGGCCAGCCCATCAGAATTGTGCTCTCTGCAGTAGAGTTTGAATGCTTGGCAGTTCAGCTTGAAAAAGGACCTCAGTGTCTGGTATCTTATCCTTCCAGGCGATCTTCAGAATCTTCCCAAGACAATTCAAATGGAAATGATTCAGTTTCCTGGCATGGCACTGGTATACTGTCCAGGTTTCACAGTCATACAACAATGAGGTCAGCACAATGGCTCTATAAACCTTCAGTTTGGTAGTCAGTCTAATACCTATTCTCTCCCATACTTTCCTTCAAAGCCTCCCAAACACTGAGCTAGCTCTGGCAATGCATGCATCAACCACATTATCAATGTGTACATGCCTGGAAAGTACACTATCAAGGTAAGTGAACTTATCCACAGCACTCAAAACATTTCCATTTGCTGTAACTGATGGTTCCACTTATGGATGGTGTGGTGGTGGCTGATGGAGCACCTGTGTTTTCTTGGTGTTCGTTGTTAGGCCAAAATTAGTACAAGCGGCAGAGAATCGATCCATGCTTTGTTGCATCTCAGCTTCAGAGGCCACATTGAGTGCATAATCATCTGCAAACAGAAAATCTTGCACCAACTCTCCTTCCATTTAGGTCTTGGTTTGTAGCCTTTTCAAGTTGAAGAATTTACCATTAGTGTGGTGGCCGACCTTGATTCCATGTTCATCCTCATTGAAAGCATTTGACAACATGGCTGAAAACATCATGCTATATACATATATATATTTGTGTGTGTATATATATATGTATAATAATAAGTATATACAGGATAGATACAGAGTAGAAGGAAAGTTGTCGTTTCTCCTTTGTTCTCAAAGAGGACCGTGACATCAGGGAGATGATGACATGACTTACAATTGACTTTGATTTGAGTGAGGGAGGGCTATGTAAAGTCGCCAGTCTCCCTTTCTTCTCCAGAGTCATCTGGGTCCAGTGGCCAGATAATGATCAGGATAACTGGAAATGGCCCAGGATGCAGTGGGAGACCTTGGCCCTTTCAAGCTAAGGTCTTTTCAAGTCCTCACTTTGAGTGAGGCAATGTCCATTCAGTGAATAGGCCTCTTTAAGAAGTGAATCAAAATAAAATCAAACTGGGAGGGGAAGACCCTCAGGGTTGCTGGCCAAAAGAGAAACAGTTACTATTTACATTCACTCTGAGCCAAGGGATCCGAAAAATAACTATTAAATGATGTTTGGGCAGGGAACTATTGTTGTCCAATCCCAGAGATCCAGAGTGAATTGGGTTTAAGGCTTGGTCTTTCAGAAAGAAATCTAAGCAGTAAACCCCACATTAACTAGGTAGCTTTTGGCCATCAAAATTTCCCTTCCTTGGGGCAGAACACCCTCAGGTAAGGGGAGAGGGGAGGGGTGGGGAGGAGAGGAGAGGATGAACTGAATTGCCCAACTGGAACTGGCCAGCTGGCTCCTCAGTCAGGCAGCTAGCACTATTCACAGGCTGTGGTTTGTCCTTCGTTCTTTTTTTTTTTTTTTTGGCTAGGCAATGAGGTTAAGCGACTTGCCCAGGGTCACACAGCTAGTAAGTTTTAAGTGTCTGAGGCTGGATTTGAACTCAGGTCCTCCTGACTCTAGGGCCGGTGCTCTTTCTACTGTGCCACCTAGGTGCCCTTTGTCCTTCATTCTTGAAAAGGACCATGACATCAGGGAGATGATAACTTGACTTGCAGTTGACTTTGATTTGAGTGAGGGAGGGCAAACCACAATCTGTGAGTAGTCCGAGCTGCCTGAATGGGTACCTAACTAGCCAGTTCCAGTTGGGCAACACAGATCCTCCTCTCCTCCCCTCTCCTATCCTCCCCTGTCCTCTCCTCTCCTCAGTTCCCCTCTCCCCTTACCTGAGGATGTTCTGCCCAAAGGAAGAGAAATTTTGATGGCCAAAAGTTACCTAGTTAATTTGGGATTTACTGGCTAGATTTCTTTCTCAAATACCAAGCCTTAAATCCAATTCAATAGAATAGAATAGAGACTTCAATAGAAAAGTATCATAGATTCTGGATTTCAAATTGAAAGGGACTTTAGAAGTCATCAAGGTCAAAATCCTCTTTTTATTAATGGACGAGGAAAGAGATGCTCATAAAAGTCACATGACCTACCCAGGGTCACACAGATAAAATGTGTGTGTCTAGGGAAGGTTTTGGACTCAGGTCTTTCCAATACCAAGCCCAATTCTCCATGCAGTGTTTCCACTAGAGAGGTTAAAGGCTTGCACTCCTCTTTCCTGATTGGATCACATCCAGAATATCATGTCCAATTCAGGGGGTACCTTCTAGGAAGGAAATTGATCATCTGGGGCACATTCACAGGATAACAAAAATGGAGAGAATGAAAAACAGTGTCATAAAAGGATCAATACAGGAATCATCTCCTGAAGAAGGGAGCCTTCTATTATGGGGAAGAAGGAATAGACTTTCTCAGCTTGCTTGGCCTCAGGGAGCAGAGCTGAGAGCTGGGGGTGGAGGCTGAGAAGAGTCTGTTTTTTATTTAAGCGCAAATGGGAGGAAAGCTCCCTAACCATGAGAGCTCTCCAGAAGGAGAAAGAGCTGACCTCCCTGAAGGCCTTCAAACAAAGGCCCATTGGGCATGTGTTGAGTGGTGGTTTCTGGTTCCCAGATCAGTTCTACTCCATAGCCCCTGAGGTCCCTTCCAGCTCAGAGATTCTATCATTTTCCATCTGTCTAGTTAGGGTTACCCTTGAATTCACGTGCTGCAGCACTACAATTCAAATAATTGACTACAGTGATAGAGGATACACTCAGATAACCATAGAGTGCTGAAGTCAACCATTACATCATTAGCATCTTTGCAACCTAAGACAGAACACATTGCAAATCTTCTGTTAAATTACAATTTATGCCTCTAGAACAGATTTTACCAAGGCCTTAAGGCCACCTTGAATGGTACCACACTAAACCATCCTAACAATGAAAAATCTGGCCACTTTTAAAGACCTCCAGTGGAGGTTCTACCATTTCCCTTGGCAACCTCCTCCAATGCTTCACAACCCTTCAGTCAAGAAGAGCCCTTAAGTCATTCCCCAAGCCTTGACAGTGACAATTGGAAACATCCAATATGCTTATTTGGAAGATAAGTGTTAGCACAGCAATAGTCAGATGTAAGCTCCATGAAGGCAGGGACTTTTTTAAAGTTTGTTTCCTTTTATCTTAATTTTATTTCCATGATTAAGTTTGCCTTTGTGGTTGCAATCTTTTGCCCACAGTAGATGTTTAATAGATGCTTGTTGAATTGAGTGACTAAGTAGGTAAGTGCTTAAAGCACAGAGAGGGCTATAGCAAAGTTAGTAAAGTGTCAGACGCGGGATTTAAACCCAGATCTTCCAAACTTCAATCCTAGCTCTCTAAACACTAATGCACACTGTCCCTTAGAAACATGTCATACATAGACAATAAGTACTGACTGTTAATATACGATAGAAGGGAGATGATGGGGGAAGGACCTTACATGTATATTTAGACAGCTGCCTCTTTCCTCTATCTCAGGCACATCTTTAGATTAAATCCACTTTTCCCACCTTTTGCCCATTACTCCCATCCCATAGGTCTTTGTTCCAACGGACACAGATAGGCCATTCAAGCTTGCCCCAGTCACTTTTCCTGCTAACTAAATCCTCCTGTTGTAACAAGAGTTACATTTGTAAACAGTTGTAAACAAAGATCTACCTTCTGGTTGAGCCCCTGGACTGTTCTGCAAGGGAATAATTGTGCACTGAGTATCACAAAATGTCACAAAGATATCAAAGGCAAAGAGAACAATTCACATGATAATCTATTTAAAAAGGAAAAAAAAGATAAAGATTAAAGGTGGTTGGGGAGGGGAAATGGCTGGAGTTTTTGGTTTTGTTTTTGTTTTTTTAAGTTTTGTAGCTGCCCTTACATTTTCTTCCATCGTCATTACCCAATATACAATATCTTCCTGGCGATGGACCCTTCCTTTGCAATCACAAAGTCTACAAGGGGGCACAATAGATATGGCACTGGACATGGAGTCAGGTAATCTTGAGTTCAGTCTGGCCTCAGACACTAACTGTGTGACCGTGGACAAGCCACTTAGAGTGTCTGCCTCAGTTTTCTCATCCGTAAAATGGGGACAATGAGAGCCTCCTAGAATTGTTGTAAAAGTCAAATGAGAGAATGTTGGAAAAGTGCCATTATTACATAAAATAGTCAAACAAAACCAGCCAACACAGTTAAACAATTGTGCCTCATAGGATCCCAAAATCATAAATTTAGTGCTATAAAGGAACTTAGAGGTCAATGAGTCCAGTACCTTCGTTTTATAGATGAGGAAACTGAGGCCTTGACAAGCTCCTACCAAGATTCTGGCTTGTTCAGAGAGCACAACCTAGTGGCTGAGGCATGGTTCAAGCATTTGTCATACTGACTCCAAATACCCACTGCACCACTGTATATTTTACCTTCTGCATCCATAGTCACCCACTTTTCTGACAAGAGGAGACAAATACTGTGTGGCCCTGGGCAAGTCACTTTTTGCCTCTGTTTATCTCAGTTTCCTGCATTGAAAATGGAGATAATAGCACCTACTTTCCAGGGTGGTTGTGAGGATAAAATGAGATAATAATTGGAAAGCACTTAGCACAGTGCCTGGCACATAGTAGATGCGGTATAGATGCTAGTTATTCTTACTGCATAGACCATAATGCATAATAGCATGTTAATGCTATTCTTAGTATTAATAAATACATTTTGTGTCCCATCCTTTGGAAGCAAAATTGGTCATTGCATTTCATCTAAGTTCAGACAACTTTTAGGGGATTTTTCTTTCATTTCCATCACTATACCAGTTTTGACATAGTTTTCCTGGGCCTGCTTTCTTCACTCAGCATGAGTTCATTCAGGTCTTTCCAAGTTTTTCTGATTTCTTCATATTTGTCATTTCTTGAAGGACAATAATGTTCCATTCTATTCACGTGCCCTGGTTTGTTAAGCCAGGTGAAAGACTCTGAATTCTTGTACTTGGGACAAATTCATTTGGGAGTGAAAGAGGTTTTGGAGAGAAGTGGGGAAATTGACAGGGATGATGATGTTGGCACAGAGTACTGCCTGAATATGGGTGCAGTCATGTCGGGAAAAGGGTAGCCTGTTGCTGATATGGTTGAGTAGAAGGCAGCAGTTTGGAGAGGGGCATTATGACAATGGACTTTGGGGATGGCAGTATAGAGGTAATTAGCATTTTAAATTGAGATAAAAATAACATATCTGTGATTTAATGGACAGTGGGGCCTCCAGAGGAGGAACTGTCTCTACCAAGGCAGAGGGATGACTCCTTTGCCACTTTTAGACCTAGAGAGGTAAGTAGAAGACAGACAACCAGGATATGTGAGAGGTAGTACTCAAACCCTGAACTTCCTGTCAGCCCTGCTCCCTGTCCACTACATCATACTGCCTCTCTACAGGGAACCCAAAAGGAAATTCACCAAGGAGCCCCTTTGAGGACTTGACGACTTTCAGAAGAAACCCAAAACCCTACCTCACAAAAACTGAGTAATAAGCCTTCATTTCCCTTCAATGATGAATCCTATTACTTAACACTGGGTCTTAGCAACCTCTCTCTTCTAAGGGGCTGTTGCTCCTGAAGGAAATCAGGTCTAGACTAGATATGTATGTATGTATATGCATATGCATACCTATATATGTATATTATTAGTGTATATATATGTACATATATGTATATGCGTATAATATATGTGTGTTTGTATATGTATGTGTGTGTCTATATAAGTATATACGTATACATACATATATATAGGATATTTGCAATGATTTTTATAATAACAGCCAAGAGGAAATAGAACATGTCAAGAATGCTCATAGTTCCTGACCCTGCTTTCTACCTCTTGCTCTTGCACAAGGAATGGTAATCAAATCAAATCTCCTACTACTCTAGGAAACCACTGTCACTACTGACTGCCCTAAGACTATTTACAATCCCTATGACTTTCCAGATCAAAACTTTTTCAACTGGTCCCACATTTCCTTACATATGCTTATCCCTTCCTTAGAAGGTAAGCTTTTGAACATATTTCTCAATTTTGTATTTCTATCCTCAGGACGTTGTTCAATGCCTAGCATACGGGAGGTACTTAATTAATGATTTTGTATTCACTCATATTGCTGGGCTGGACACTCCCCATCTTGTCATATAATTTCCCAGTAATGTCCTCTCCTTACAACTTCCTCCCTGTATTTCTCTTGAGTGATGTGCCACTTTTATAGCCCATAATCTATGCTCCAGTAGTCCAACATCTCAACTTGAGTAAACTGTCCAATCTTGGGAGTTGATTCTCCTGAAAGTCATTCATTCTTTGGCATCATTATCATCGGTAAATATGCTATAGCCACTTTCTACTTGGTAGGTATCTTTCCATTACCTCTGGGTAATTTGAAATTTTGATTCTTCCAGGACTGTAGTTCCAAGATTCTCAAACATAGATTTGGGAAGTGAGTAGAGCAAAGAAGCATATAATATTTGAGCTCCAATGTGGATCTCCTACAGATAGCCCCAGAGAAAGACCCCACCATTATACTGAGTTTGGACATTGACTTTTAAAAAGGAAAAGAACAAATCCATTTCCAGATATAGTAAGATGTATTTTATTTGATCATTCAACAGACAGCAGGTTACAGGAGGCATGGGCACAACCTAGATGCCTAGAGGATCTCAGAAGACAAAGAGGTGGCACATTGTGGTCTGAATCAGTGCGTCTAAGACTTGACAATGCTTTCAATAGAATGAGGATCCAAGGTCATGACCACGTGCTTCCCAGTCCCTTGCTGTTCTGAATTCCCAGGAAAGGGCCATTGCTTCAAGAGTAGACAATTCAAGAGTAGTCCATTGGGAAGTGACGATTTTGGAAGCAACATTGGAGAAGGTGGAGTCATTATTTCCTGTACTTATAAGGGCAGGGTTTTTTGGGATTGGCTTTCATCACAACAATGTAGCGACAAGACATCTTGTGGAAAATTTGCTTACATTTGAATTTGTTATAAGACAAACGAACACGAACACTGTTGGTGGAAGAAAGAGCAAGAATTAGGGTGTACCTCGGAAGCTTGCTCTGGAAAAGCCGCTTGGTATAATGGGTAGAGAGCGGCCACAAAAACAAGGAGACCAGGGCTCAAGTCATGCCTCTGACACATACTGATTATGGGACCCTGGGCAGAGAAGATGACAACACCCATTGGTTGAAAGAGTTTCCTCATCTGGTAGTTCTCTGTACTGATTAAATCACAGATCTACTCCTCATCCCTTGTCCCTAATAGGGTGGAAGTGACAGGTAATTTACTGAGATGCTTAACCTTAGAATATGAACCACTTGTACATCCCAACCATCTAAGGACCCCTCTCAAATGACCCACAAGCCCAGAAGGAAGGCCCATCAGGTCCTATGTGTTAAATGGCACGCACCAAAGCCACATGGTGTAAGTGCTTTGAGTACCTAAGAGTTCTCAGCTCATATTCCCACTCTCAAGATTTACATATGAGAATGTATCCCAATCCTGTCTAGCCCTCTTATCCTACTTGGATTCACTGAAAGACAGAAACTTCTGATATGAGCTAAAACTTTTTCTGCGAGCTCTATAGCAGAAGCCAGTCATAAAAATTTTTCATCAAAGATGTAGAGCTAGGAGGGACCTTAGAGGTCATCTAGTCCAATCGCCTTATTTTACAGATGAAAAAACTGAACCCCAGACATGCCCAATATCCAGGGTTAAACAGGTAGCAGAGATAAGATTCTAAGCTAGGTCCTGTATTTGCTGAGGGGACCATTGAATACTAATTTCAGTCCGCTCCAGAGCCTATTGGGAAAGTTAACAAATTTTCTATGAGTGGTAGGAGAGTAGTCATTTCCATTTCCTCTCCCCCAGCAGGCACTTTCAGACCTCCATTCTCATTATAATGCTGTGGGCCCATGTGGTCTCCAGGTTTTGTTCTTGGTATTCCCCCTGCCAGGTAAATAACAAATTCTGACTTCCTGCTCCCTAACTTTAATTACTCAAAACCTCCTTTTGTTAGCTTATGTCTCCTACAACTCTGATTTTTGTCTGACTCAGCTATAACCATCTTCTAGCTAGCCTCTCCTCTCACTGTGTCCCCTGCCCTCACTGTTGCACAAATTTTCCTCCATCATCCAGATCTCTTCCTCCAGCACTCCTTCCATCTCTTGACATTCATGAAAACTTGGATCTCTCCTTAAGATACCCCACTCCTCATCAACCTCTCCAGAGCTGACCAATATTTCTTCTATGCAACATTATACACCTCATACTATTTCAAAACTCTTGTGCTCTCAGGCTCCCTACCCCACATCTCTCAGCAGATTACTTCATTACTGATCTAGATGATTCATCACAGATTTAGAGTGGAAGGTACCTCAGAGGCCATTGAATGCAATTCTCTCTTTTTTTTACAGATGAGGAAACCAAGGCTAAGAAAAGTTAAGCAAGTTGTCTAGTGTCTGAAGAAGGATTTAAACCTTAGTCTTCCTGACTCTAAGTCCATTGCTCCACCCACTTCAGCTCACTCCCTGTCATGAGTTCCTTCATCCCCCCAGCTCAATATTTCCAAAGTTCTGTAGGTTGTCACCCATCCTATCCTCTATTGCTCTAATCTCAGAGGATGAAATGACCCTTCTCCTTGACAAAGCTAACCCCTCTGCTTGTGCTTTTGATCTCTTGGGTCTTGTACAACAGATTATCCCCTCCTTTCTTTTCTTTTCTTCAATTTATTCCTATCTACTCTCCTATCCTGACAAGACCCATCCTTGAAGCTGCCATTCCCTCAAACAATCACGTGATTTCATTCCTCAATTTCTCAAAAAGATCACCCTGCACATACAGTCTTCATTTTTTCACCATCAATTCACTCCTCAACTCCCTTGCAGTCTGCCTTCTGATCCCACTGTTCTATTGAAACAGCTCTCTCTAAAGTTACTAAAGATTGCTAACTCCAATGGCCTTTTCCTCAGGTCCCATTCTCTTTAACCCTTCAGATATATTCAATAATGCTGTAAGCATTGGTTTCCATGACCCTATTTTCTCCTGATTCTATTCCTACCTATGTGACCATATCTTCTTGCTCTCATTTGCTGGTTCATCTTTCCCCCTCCCCTTAAGTATGGGAGTTTCTCAGAACTCTAACCTGAGCTCTCTTCTCATCTCAATCATAAGTTTCTCCTTTTATGATCTCGTTTCTAACTCTGGGTCCAATGATCACCTCTACTCTGATGACTCCTAGGTCTATATATCCAGTCCTAATCTCTCACTCGAACTTCAGTCCTCTATAGCCAACTTTGCCTGTTTGATATCTCCTCATGGACATCCTACCATAAACCCCCAAAGTCAACAGGTCCAAAATTGAACTTATCACGTTCTCCACTAAACCCATCCTACCTTTCCAACTTCCCCATACCTCTTGATGTTATGTCCATCTTCCCAATCAATCAGATTAGAAATTTCAGAGTCATTGGTCCTCTTTCTTTTCTCTTACTCCTACCCCATCACTACTAAGATCTATGGGGTCTACTCCCACAATGGTACTTGTATCCATCTGCCTTCCACCATAGTGGTTCATACTTCTACCACACTGGTTCAAGTGCTTCTCACTTGGACTGCTGTCATAGGCTCTGAACTGATCTCCCTACCTCCAGCTTCTCCCATCCTCAGTCCATTCTTCACATACCCATCACCATCATCATCTTCCTAAGGCACAGTTTGATCATGTCATTAATTGCCTGCTGGAAAATCTTTAGTGGCTTCTGATTGCTGATAAGAAATAGACTCCTTACCCAGACATTTAAGATATTCCACACTCTGGCATCAAACTACCTTTTCCTGTTTGGTCCTACTTTTCTTCACAGATCTACCTTTCAGTCAAACTAGATTCTACAGAGGTTGCCAAATTTAATCACGTCATCATGCACATCCATAGACACAGGTCTTACTCCCCCAGCCCTAGAATTGACTCCTTCCTCATCCCTTGTTTTCAGACTCCCTCTCTTCCTTCAAGACTTAGATCATTGGCTCTCTCCTCTCTGATTCCCCCAACTAAAACTGCCATCTTCCTCCTCAAGTTTTCCCAGAATTCTTTGCCTGGAAACCCTTTGTCTTCAATACCTCTGCAAAGTATGGCATCATACTTTACTCTGTTCCATCCTATCTTCCCAGTCCCCAAATGAATGTAAAGTCCTCAAAGGCAATAATTGTCATTTTAAATCTTTTGTCTCCAGGACTTAGCATAGCGTCTTGTACAAAACAAGTATTTAATCAATGTTATATTGAATTTCACCAGAAACTGAAGTCAAGCATAAAAGTCCATTATTTAAGGAATCAACTTTTCCTGTTTTGAAAATCAGAACACTGGTGAGCATTTTAGGGGACAGAATACAGATCTATAAGGATCTAAACAGACTGGAATGAAGAATCTAACAAGATGAAATTCAGGAGGGACAAATATAAAATGCTGTACTTGTGATCAAAATATCAGCTGCTCAAGTACAGAAAGGGGAGAAGTAATGATTAGTACAAAAAATGTGCATTTTTGGACACTTCAAACTCAATATGAGTCAAAAGTATGACATGGCACCAGAAAATAACCAATGAATTTCCAAGTTGCATTGTTATTATCATCATTAGCATTAATAATAATAATAATAACCAACATGTATGTAACACTTTAATATTTTAAAGCATTTCACATATATTAGCTCATTTGATCCTCACAACAATCCTGTCAGGTTGTCATTATTATTTCTGATTTAGAGATGAGGAAACTGAGGCTTAGAAAAATTCAATGACTTCCTCAGAAGTCATACAGATAAGTTTTGAGCTGAGATTTCAATAAAAAAGTATCATAGATCTAGATTTCAAACTGAAAGAGACTTTTAGAAGTCTTTTTTTAATAGATGAGGAAATAGAGGCTCACAAAAGTGAAATTGCTTTCCCAGGGTCACATAGATAATATATAATGATCTGAGTAAGGTTGTGCACTCAGGTCTTCCCAGCACCAAACCCAATACCCTATGCAATGTTTCCACTAGAGAGGTTAAAGTTTTGTTCTACTCTCCCGTGATTGGATCACATCCAGAATATCATGTTCACTTCAGGGAGTAACCTTCTAGGAAGGACATTGATCATCTCGGGCACATTCACAGGATAACAAAAATGGAGAGAATGAAAATCAGTGTCATAAAAGGATCGACACAGGAACCAAAGCCTGAAGAAAGGAACCTTCTGTCACAGGGAAGAGGGAATAGACTTTCTCAGCTTCCTCGGCCTCAGGGGGCAGAAGTGAGAGCTGGGGATGGAGGCTGAGAAGAGTCATGGAAGGAAAGCTTCCTAACCATGAGAGCTCTCTAGAAGGAGAAGGGGCTGCCCTCACTGAAAGCCTTCAAACAAAGGCCCATTGGGCACGTGTTGAGTAGGGGTTTCTGGTTCCCAGATGGGTTCTACTTCATAGGCCCTGAGGTCCCTTCTAGCTCAGAGATTCTGTTATTTTATGTCTATCTATTTAGGGCCAGCCTTGAACTCACTTGCTGCAACACTTTATTCCACTTATTGGAAGACATGAACAGTCCTCACACTTCTTAGTTTTCCATCGTGTGTAGAATTTCTGCATTATGTTGTCATTATCCTTGCAACCTAAGACAGAACATATGGCGAATCTGTTAAATTGCAATTGATGCCTCTAGAAATGATTTTACTAAATTCTTAAGGCTACCTTGAATGGTACCATGATAAACCATCCTAACAATGAAAAATCTGGCCACTTTTAAAGACCTCCAAAGGAGGTTCTACCATTTCCTTTGGCAACCTCCTCCAATGCTTGATAACCTGTTTAATCAAGAATAGCCCTTACATCATTCCCCAAGCCTTCACAGTGACAAGAAAAACATCCAATATGCTACTTTGGAAGATACGTGTTAGCAGATCAAGAGTAGGACATAAGTTCCCTGAAGGCAGGTATTTTTTTAAGGTTCTTTCCCATCTTAATTTTCTTTCCATGATTAATTTTGCCTTTGTAACTGCAACCTTTTGCACACAGTAGGTGTTTAATAGATGCTTGTTGAATTGAGTGACTGAGTAGGTAAGTGCTTGAGGGACAGACAGGGCTATTGCTTCGCCCCACATCACAAAGCTAGTCAAGTGTCAGAAGTGGGATTTAAACCCAGATCTTCTTAACTTCAAGCCTATTCTCCAACCACTAATGCACATTGCCCCTTAGAAACATATCATATGGAGAATATAAGGACTGACTGTTAATTATGTGATAGAAGGGAGATGATGGTGGAAGGACCTTGCAAGTATATTTAGACACCTGCCTCTTTTCTCCCTTTCAGGCACATCTTTAGATTAAATCCACTTTTCCCACCTTTTGCCCACTAATCCCATCCCATGGGTCTTGGCTCCAATGGACACAGATAGCCCATTCAAGTTTGCCCCAGTCACTTTTCCTGCTAAACAAACCCTCCTGTACCTAGAGACAGGAAATAGGTATAAACAAAGATTTACCTTTCTTACTCTCTCCAGTGACCTCCAAGGGTATTGAGTAGCACTCAGCATCACATAATGTCACAAAGATAGCCAAGGCAAGAAGAATGTTTAACACAGTATTCTATTAATTAAAAAAAGATAAAGATTAAAGGTGGATGTGGAGGGAGAATGGCTAGATTTTTTTTTTTAGTTTTATAGCTGCCTTCCCTTTTTATTCTACAGTCACTACCCCATGTATAGTCCCTCTTCCCAACAATGGACCCTTCCTTTATAATAACAAAGCCTATAAGAGAGTATAGTGAATAGAATATTGGACAAGGAGTCAGGAAGACTCGAGTTCAAATCTGGCCTCAATCACTAACTGTGACCATGGGGCAAATCATTTAGCCTGTGTGCCTCAGTTTCCTCACCTGTAAAATAGGGACAATGATAGCCTCCCAGAATTGTTGTGAGGATCAAATGAGAGAATGTTGGCTATAAAATAGCCAAGCAAAACCAGGCAAACACAGTTAAACAATTCTGTCTCATAGATCCCAGGATCATGGATTTAGAGCTGAAAAAGGAACTCAGAGGTCATTAAGTCTAGCACCTTCATTTTACAGATGAGGAAACTGAGGCCTGGAGTCCATACCCAACCAAAGTCTGGCTTATTCAGGGTCACAGAGTTAATGGCGGAGGCGTGGTTCAAACCCTTATCATCCTGACTCTAAGTATACACTGTACCACATTTTATACAACATTCTGCATCCATGGTCATCCACCTCTCTGACAAGAGGAGAAAAATACATTTTGTTCTCTATTCTCAAAAACCAAAATTAGTCATTACATTTCATCTGAACTCAGAAGCTTTTTAGGGTTTTTTTCTTTCCATCCCTGAGTCCGTTTTCTTCACTCTGCATCAGTTCATATAGTTCTTGCTAGGTTTCTCTGATCTCTTATTAGTCATTTCTTAAAAAATAATGTTCCATTCTATGCCACAATTTGTTAAGCCAGGCCCAAGGATAGGAAATCTTATAAGTGTAAAAAATTCATTTAGAGGAGAAGAGATAAGGAGAATACCTAGGATAGTCCTCTATTTTTAAAAAGAAAAAAATAAAGACTAAAGGAAGGGAGGGAGAGAGAATTCCTAGAGTTTTTTTTTTTAAGTTTTACAGTTTAGCTATGAATGACTTAGCTATTCAGATCAATACAATGATGTAGGACAATTCCCAAGGCGTTATGATGAAAAAATGTTATCCACCTCCAGAGAAAGAACTGATAAACTCTGAATGTAGATTAAAGTATAATTTTTTTTGCTTTTTTTTTTACAGCATTGATAATATGGAACTATATTTTGCATGATTTCAAATATACAATTGATATCACATTTCTTGCCTTCTTAATGGGTAGCAGAGGAGCAGGAGGGAGGAAGAAAACTCAAAACTCTAAAAACAATTTTTAACGAATGTTAAATGTCCATCAATTTGGGAATAACTGAACAAGTTGTTGTATATTACTGTAACGATATACTATTGTGCTATAAGAAATGGTGAACAAGCTGATTTCACAAAAACTTGGAAAGAGTTACACAAATTGATGCAAAACGAAGTGAACAGAACCTGAAACATTGTACACGGTAACAGAAATACTGCACAGTGATCAACTGTGAATGATTTGGCTATTCTCAGCAATACAGTGATCCAAGACAATTCTAAAGGACTCAAGATGAAAAATGCTATCCACTTCCAGAGAAAGAACTGAGGGAGTCTGAATGCAGACCCAAGAACACTACTTTTTACTTTTGTCTGTGTTTTTCCCTTTGGGGCTGTATCTTCTTTCACAACATGACTAATATGGAACTAGATTTTGCATGATTGAACATGTATAATCTATATCAAATTGCTTATTGTCTCAGGGAGGAGGGAGGCGAGGAAAGGAGGGAGAAAATTTAGAACTCAGAATTTTTTTTAAATGTTAAAAACCATCCTTATATGTAATTGGGGGAAAATAAAACATTATTTTTTTTAAAAAAAGAATATTTAAATGAATGTTAAAATAAATAAAAATAATCAATAAAATAAAATATATTTCCCTTTCAAAAAAAAAGTTGTATACCCTTTTTATTCCAGTCACTGTTCAATATATAGTCCCTCTTCTTTACAACTAACAATTCCTTTGTAATAACAGAGGCATCTAGGGGTGCAGTGGAGGGAAGGGGAGAAGGAAATGGGGATGTTTGTTGGCACAGAGTACTGTTTGACTGTGGGTATAGTTACAGGGAGGGGGGGTGACCTGTCACGAGGATATTCAGTAGAAGGCAGCATCCAGGGGAGGGGCACTATGACAGTGTGATTTGAGAGGGGGTAGCAAAAATGAGTCTGAGATAAACATACTATGTGAAAGTTTTTCAGTGCATTTTTTAAATCGAATCTGTAATTTAATAGTTGGGGGTAGGGAGGCCTCTAAAGAAAAAACTGTCTCAGCTAAGGCAGATGGACAACTGCCCTTCCACTTTCAGCCTGAGAGTTAAGTGGGAGACTGACAACTAGAATATATGAAAGCTAGGACCTGAATCCTGAACTTCCTGATTCCTGGGCCTGCTCCCTGTCCCCTACATCATGCTACCTCTCTACAGGAATCCCATGAGGAAAATATCTGAGCAACCCTATTGAGGATTTGACAGCTTTCCGCAGAAACTCAAATTCCTACTTCACCAAAACAAACAACAACAAAACAGTAGAGTTCCTCCTCTTTCCTTCCAAAGAGAAACCTGTTACTTACCATTGTGTCTTGGCAGTGTCTCTCTTCCAAAGGGCTGTTGCTCCCTAGTACATCCACATCAGGCCTATGCACATGGTAGATTTTGCAACAGTCAAGAGGAAATAGAACACATCAAAAAAATTGCAAATGCTATTGTGTAAATAGAGGGTAGGTTGCCAACTGGAAAAAAATGGGGCAGTATGAATTATTTTATGTATTTT
This sequence comes from Vombatus ursinus, assembly GCF_900497805.2. Lineage (NCBI taxonomy): Eukaryota > Metazoa > Chordata > Mammalia > Diprotodontia > Vombatidae > Vombatus > Vombatus ursinus. The sequence continues at coordinate 1,901,354 of NW_020954907.1, read as the reverse complement.
TGATTAGATATTCACTCTCACTTAAATAACCCTGACCTATACCTGTACCAGAATCACCATGTTGGATCAAAGTGATGGTCCCATGTGGTCCAGAATTCGGACTCTGACAATACTATGATTAGATGTTATGTAAGAACATGGCCATCCTCCATCATAGGATCTTCAACATGGTACCAGGTTTCTCTCCAAACATTCCAGACTTCTTCATAATAATCCAGCATTCATTCCAAAGAAAAGATTCCCTAGACACAGTTTCCTGATCTCCTGCCTTCAAGACTTTGTACGAGAACCCTGTTCCCCACCACCACCACTACCACCAATGACTGAAATGTTCTCCCTCCTCACCTCAACCTCTGGATATGTCTCCTTCCTTTCAAAGTTCTTCAGACTCTCCTTCCCTTCCAGAAGTCTTTGCAGATTCCCTCATGTGTTAGTCATTGTGTAGTTCTTTTGCGCATACAATGCTTTCCTCTTCCCGTAACTGTAAAGTGTCTACTACAGTGCCTGTCATGTAGTGAGCACTACATAATCGTCACCTGTTGTTGCTGAGTTACTTTAAGGTTCTAGAATGAATGAACTTTTATGTAAATGTATTCAATTGAATTAATGTCACCCAAATTAGAAGTCTTCTTTCATGTTTTTCAATATACAAGATTATGTAGAGAGACAACTTACCTTCACTTTATGCATTGGGCTATGCAGGTATTTTTTTAAACAAGCTGCATTAATTATTGAATGAGGTATTAATTTCTTTAAATGGTTAGCAATGATAACCCTTTGAGGAGATACGAATTACTTTCTAATCATTCAAGGTCATGAGATCTTATTAGCCCCGCTGCTAAAGTAAAACTAAAGTCTAATTGCACAATGACTAATGTTGATAGACTTAGCCCTTCTCAGCAATGCAAGGATCTAAGACATCTCCAAAGGTCTCATGATAAAAAATGCTATCCACATCCAAAGAAAGAACTATGGAGTTTGAATGCAAATCGAAGCCTACTATTTGCTATTTTTTTCTTCTGTTTTGTTTTGTTTTCTCTTTCTTGTGGTTCCTCCAATTGGTTCTAATTCTTCCTTACAACATCACTAATGTGAAAATATGTTTAATAGGAAAGTATATGTATAGCCTATATGAGATTGTGCGCTGTCTTGGGGAGGGAGGCGGAAAGAGAGGAGAAGAAAAATTTAAAACTCAAAAGCTTATGAAGTGATTGTTGATAAACTAAAATAAATAATAAAAAACAAATAAAAATAAAGTCTAAGAAACTAAACCAAAGTGGGAAACTTTACAAAAAATTTTAAATGTTTTCTCTAGGAAGCTTTTTACCCATTGCTTATGAAAATCTTTGTGCCTAACATCTTTAAGCCTACCTAGTAACAACAAGGCAGCTAGGTGGCGCAGTGGATAGAGTGACGGGCCAGAAGCCAGGAAGTCTCATCTTCCTGAATTCAAATCTGGCCTCAGACACTTACTAGCTACGTGACTCCGGACAAATCACTTAATCCTGTTTGCCTCAGTTTCCTAATCTGTAAAATGAGTTGCAAATGGTCAACCACTCTAGTATTTTTGCCAAGAAAAATCCAAATGGGGTCACAAAGAGTAAGACACAACTGAAAAACAACTCAACAACAACAAAGAAACAACAAGCCTTAAATTTAAAGATTTTATTTTCCCCTTAGGAGTTAATAAGCAATACAAACATCTGTCAATTTGGGAGACTTGTATGGAGTTATTCAAATCCTGATAACATGGTGGCAATAGCCTAGCCCTAAGCTGTAACTAGTGAAATTTTGCTTTTTGAGAAAAAGTCTCTTGGGACTTTAATCTGCTGCTAGTCTAAGTTTTAATTTCAGGTGTAAGTATCTGACCTCTCATAAGGTCACTAATCCATCATTCAAGGGAAATGCCAGGTGTTCCTGCAGTCTGAGGACTGTGAGTGTTTGTCTCTGGGAAAGTTGAGGGAATGACCTTGTGAAGGTGAAGATAGGATCCTCTTGACTTAGTTTCCCTTTAGTTTCTTAGTAAAGAACACATTTTCCTATCTAGGTATATCTGAGCCTGGCTATGATATCCTGTGGTTCACGATGAGCCTTTCTGTGTGACTGAATGTTGACTGGCTCATGCCTGAAATCAAACAAAACTAAGTACTGGTGCTGCTATGAATGTCCCTCCCTTTTTCCTCATATAGCAAATTATTGATGAGGGCAAGTGTATCATGATGCCTCATTTTTTCATTGTAATAAACATTAGAGACAAATTCTATTGGTGATTTTCAACCAAATAATATATGATAGTATAGTATTACTATAGTGAGGAATCATTTTAAATTGTCATTTGAATTACAAATAATAGAGACCATAGGTCTTACAGTTGATAGAGCATTTGGTTTATAGGATATCAAAACTACAATATCATTTTCTTATGTTAATATGATCATGATACCCTCCTAAGTGCGGGGGGGGAGGGGAAATGAATTGAAATCAGATTTAAATATAAAGATGAATAAAAAAATTTTAATTAAATTTAAAAATTTAAAAATTGAAGTTAAATGGAACACACAATTTTAAGGAGCAATGCAAAATGTGTATATACATCATTGACTCTCAAATACAAATTACTTTCATGGAATATATAGTGGCCTGTTGGCCTATTTTCCGGTTTAGAAGGTTTAATCTTTTCCTTTTATAAGATAAAGACTGAAACATATGAAGAGTTCATTTTACAAGTCAGTCCCTCATGCATTTTTTAGGATTGATTGCAGTGTTCCTATAAAGTACAAGGTTTGGACAAAGTCAGAGGCATGTAGAACTTAAATTCTCTGCAGTTTCAGGTGTGGGTTTCTAATTTGATGTTCTATTGTTCACCACCTCAACTAGTTACTAAATTGTATTCAGATCTATTTTGTAAAAGGTTATAGCAAAAACACCCAAGAACCTTGACAAGTGAATTTGAACCAGCCAAGCAGCCCTTTTATGAAGGCTCACCTTCAAAGATGCCATCAACTGAGACCTATTCCAGATGGAGACCCCCAGTCCAGGGACCATACAAATACCTGAGACATCTAAAACTCAAACGGAGATTAAATGGACATTGGGAGTGGGTTACTAGGGTACAAAGGCACTTGATCATTGTATTACCTGGAAGATGTGCAAATTTGACCTTTCCCAAGCAACATTTTTTCTGTAAGGCTAACATACAGAAGGGGACTGCCCCTGACAGATTTCATCACTGTGTCAGTCAAAGGTAGCAGGGCTTTAGTCTGTGACACCAAACACTCCCAAGTCATGGGAACATGTTCGTTCCAGCTACCATAGCATGCAGATGGAGAAGGCATTAGAGACTAAGAGCCTTATCACCTTTTGCTGGGTCATTTGTAATAATCAACCAACACTAGTAAAAGTCAAACCTCTAATGACTGGCCTCATAAGAAATGTTGAGCCCTGTAATTATTGCTTTCCATTGTTCCATCACCAATTAATTCTAATGGATGCTGATTATGTCTGATCATATCAATTTGGCTTATAGATGGTGATTCATTAGAGATATATCTCCCTGGAATCAAAGTGGGAAATGCGAAATTGAAAAATTGATATCCTACTTTATCTTGTATTATTTATTACTGATTAAGAATTACATCTAATCAGTGTATCAATACTTATAGATCAGATCTGGACTTGATTGTCTAGGCCTCAATGGTAGAGTTTGTAAGAGTTTAATTTCCCTATTCCTATGGGCTACAACCTGACTACAAAGACTCAAAATCTGTAAGTTTTTGGAAAAGAGAAGGGAAAAAAGGAAGAGAGTCGATCTGGTGATAATATGTTTGTCCAGCATGGGCTATGGGTTCTAGAAATCCCCTCTGAGTCAAGCCAATGTAAGCCTACCCACCATCTTCATGTTAGACCAATCACTGTCTTAGTTTTCATCACTGGATTATGTTTTGCAGCTTATATAGCCAACTGTATAAAAGAGTTGCTCTGCCTGTCAGAGGGGTCCCTGGCTACTGAGGAGCCTTGGATCCCATTTATTGGCAATTGCTAGCCTTGCTAATAAATTGATCAGGCTTGAAAGTTTGTACCTCAGTATCTCTTTATCGCATATTTTATATAAACAGCAATTTATCACTTTCTTTGCAATTCATAGTCTAAAAGTTACCTAGAGCACTGAGAAGTTAAACTGACTTGTTCAGAATAGAAAACCTGGCTCTGAGACCATCTCTCTATACCCCAATTGTCTCTCTAACTCTAAATAATAGCCCACATTTATATAGCTTTTCTGGTTTACAAAATACTTTCCTTATAACTCCATAGGAGAGGTAGTACAAGTATTATGAAGCTTATTTACAGATAGGGAAACTGAGGTTCAGATCAGTGACCTGCCTAAGATCTCCCAGCCAATGAGCAGCAGAACTAGAACCTTAACTCTAAACTTCCTTCTCCAGCCATCTTTCCAGTAGGGTACAGTCTCCCACTTAGTCCCCTAACCCTAGCTCAAGTCCCATCTGGCCCACAGTGATTTCTTTCTCCTCTGAATTCATTTAGAGCTTCTTGCCTTTACCTTATTGGACACTCCCCATAAGTTCTCACAAGTGGGTAGGTCTTAATCTTCTCTACAAAGTTATATGTAGTGGTGGGCTAGTAAACATTTAACAACCAGATCTACCACAAAAAAATATATCCATGACATACTTTTAAATTTAATCTCCATTGTTAGCATTTTCTCCATTACTTTCTTAACTCTAGGCAATCAAAAAACTTACCAATCAAGCTGTGATTTGTAGCATTTGCCGACTTGTAAATTCTTGCACTGAAAATCTAACTATCAGCTCTCACCAGCTGCCTCGAGTTGGCTCTCGCACACCCCTGGTATGCTTCTTTAAGGCAGGGATCTTGTCTTAGACAATCTTTGTCCTTTCCACAGAACACTGCACATAATGGAGCACGAGACATTTGAACACAAAGAGGTTACCCCTTGTTTAAAAGCAAATAGCCTCTCTCTTCTCAGAAGCAACCTGAGAAAGATGAAAGGGTGATAGTTTTGGTCCCAGAGAACCTATGTTCTAATCCCATTTCTGGTTATTACAATCGGTGTGACCTTGGGCAAGTCATTTGCTTCTCAGAACCTCAGTTTCTTTATCCACAAAATAGGGACAATAATCCTTGCGTCTCTCTCACAGGGTGGTCATAAGGAAAGTAATTGACAAACTAGAAGACACTATAGAAACAAGAATTGTTACCATCTATTATTGCCTTTGGACAGGGTAAAACACTAAAGCCTTATCAGGAATTAATGCCAGAGCTTAAGTGGGAATTCTTAGATGGGGCAAATTCAGCTGAAAGGTTGACTCATCTCTTCTACAGTCATTTGCTCTTGTCTGACATCATCATACTAGGAGACAGGGCTACTAAGCTCCCGGAGAGCTCACCCTGCATTCCTGCAGCACAGCGGATGGCCCAAGCCCTCCCTACTCACAGCCCTTGGGAAGAGGAGAAGCAACAGGCAAAGGATGAGGAGGAAGATGGACCAGAAGTAAGGGTCACAATGGCACCATGTGACATGATCCGGACTACTGCATAGGCCCACACTACCCCATGGCAGGAATCTGGGGCAAAGCGCAGATTGATTGCCCAACCCTACCGACAGCTCTAGAGGCAACGTGAAATAGTGGATAAAAGTCAATCTTGTAGCCATGAAGCCCTGGGTTCAGGTCTGCCTCAAATACATAGAATGACTGCACGAGGTTCTGGTCAAGTCATTAAGCAGCTCTTTTAAGACTGTAAAGGTGCATGGACCTATATTGGTAAAAGGAGTATCCTCACACAGAGAGGTCCCTATATCAAAGAAATCATAGGACTACATAGTAGTAATAGTGGTAGTAGTGGCAGTGGTAGTAAAAAATAATAATCACTTGAATTTATAAAGCTCTTTAAAGTTTGCAAAATACTTTATATAGGTAATATTATTTTAGTTTGCTTCCCAGTAGGACAATTCGTCAAGAGCAGGGCTCAGTGGGAATGGGACCAGGACAAGAAGTTTTTATGTAGGAAAGAGGCCCAGAGGCGGCATAGGTTGAATCATGACAGTTTAGCAGGTGGGAAGTGGGCACTGCAGAGGAGGAGGAGGCAGAGAGAAGCTATGATGATGGATGGAGGCAAAGACACAGGTTACCTTGATTCTGTGTCCCCTTTGACTGAAAAGATTCCATCTTATCTGCTCGCAACCTCTACAATGAGTACATGATGCCATTGCTTTAGGAAGCCATTGGAGGCAGATATAAATTCCTCAAGCAGCCAGGAGCATCAGGGAGTTTCCAGGGCCCTCTGTGGGGGCTTCTTATCCCTTCCTCCCCTTCTTTCCTCTCCCCACAGAAATGACGCTACAGAAATACAGTCCCTCCTTTCTTGGGTCTTTGTTACAGCAAAGTCAGCCTAGAATGTCTTTCACTACTGATGATGAGAAATTTGACTCCATTTCCTACCCTCAAAGAGTTTTCGCAGAACCATGCCCCTGGGAGAAAGCTAATAGCTAACATTTATAAAGCGTTTTAAGGCTGATAAAGCGCTTTACGTGGGATATCTCATTAGATTCTCATAACAACTTTGTAAGGTAGGTGCTATTGTTATACCCATTGATAGATAAGGAAACTGAGATTTAAAAAGTCACAACAGTTAAGTGATTTGCCCAGATCTATGCAGCTAATAACTATCTGATGCAGAATGTGAACTCAGGTCTTCCTGTCTCCAAAGAATCCAGTGTGGTACCTTGCTGCCTGAAATGCGCTAGGAAAGTACCTGTACCTATTGATTGCAGAATTTTGCACTTTGGATTCTAGTGGCCCAGCTCAATTTCCCCTTGGGTTAGGAGTGTACATGTTTCTTCCTGGGCCAGTGTCTTAGATTCCAGAGGAGATGGCCCTGCTGTTTTGTGTCCCGAGTGCAGCCCAGTGCAGCACAGCGCCTTTGGAAGTTCTGACTGGTCTAGCTGTGTCTCCTGCAAGGGGTCAGACAGCCTAGAGGCTGATACAGAACATTCCTCCCATCAGAGGCTGGCAGCCACTAGACATAGCTGGCCTCAGCTGAGGGCATGGATTCATCTCTGAGGGAGTGTTCCGAGGCCTTCCCTGGGTCATACAGGAGAGCAAGCAGCTGAGGAGGTCCTAGAATTCTCAGTCTTCCTCTCTCCAAGCTCAAGACAAGCTTTTTTTTTATTTTAGTCTCTCACATGGAAGTGACCCTGTCTTCATTCTTTTCACTTGTCTCAGCTGTATTCTTGAAGCAAAGTCACCAGGTATGAAAAACATCACATGGACAGAGAGGAATAATTCTGTTTGGTTTCAGATAGGTCATCAGCATTTAGTAATCAGCTACCGTGTGCCAGGCCCTGTGCTAAGTGCTGGAGATTCAGCAGTCCCTGCCCGCAAGGCAACTCACAATATAAGGGAGAACACAACATGCAAACAACTATATACAAACAAAACAGATACAGGATAAGATGGAGATGACCCAGAGGGGAGGCCCTAGCAGCTAGAGGAACTGGAAAAGGCTTCCTGCAGAAGAAGGGATTTGAACTGAGCCTTGAAGGAAGCTAGGGCAGCTAAGCAGTACAGGGGAGCAGCATTGCAGGGAAGGGCAGCCAGTACAATGCCACCGTGTCTGGACGTAGAGGGTCCTGTGGGAGAAGCAACAAGAGGCCAGGCTGGCCGATTGTAGAAGGTGGGGAGGGCAGTGGACAGGTAGGCACAGGCCAGGATAGGGAGGGCTTTCTAGGCCACACTGAGCATTTTAGACCCAGCATTTGTCGACTGTTTTGGCTGCAGTAGAAAACCGGGCCCATATCCACAGCATCAGGGTCGACAATGACCTCAAGCTTCCTTTCCTGGCTGTCAGCTAAGTTCAGAGTAAATCACGGTATGATAAGGAGGTACCAGGAAGGAAAGATCACAGTTCAGGCAGTTCATTACTCACAGGTATGTCAGTGTGTGTGGCTCCTCACCCTTCAGTCCCATAGATATGCCTCAGGGGGTTGGGCAGTGCATCCCCATCAAGATCCCACATCTCCTGGGTCACTGTCTTTATAGCTGATTGTTGTTGCTGGGCTAATTCACAGAGCCTCAATGGCAGGGGGCCCTGAGGAGTTAGTCATCCAGCAGGTGGTCTGGACTGAGACCCACCTGCTCCATCACAAGAACATTGTGACTAGGAAAGTTTGCACACCTGGATTAGATGAAGTTTGCTAACCTCACATCCCTAACTCTAAGTGTAGCCAACCAAGGCAATTGTTGGGAACACAAGAACTTCCCAGGTGAATCAGTGGTCAGATCTGCAGGTCAATCACTGGTCAAGTATAGAGTCTCTTTTGCCAGCTAGGCCCAGCAATAGGCCAAACCTCACAGTATTTCTTGAGATATGCCTGGCAAGGGGATGTAAACTCATGTTACATGAGGACCCACTGAAGGGACTGGTGGTATTTAATCTGAAGGAGAAAGGAGGACATGATAGCTTTTTATGTATTTGAATGTGATGCCATAAGAAAGAGGGATTAGTAATCTAATTAGTAATCATTAGACTTTTTCTGATTAGCCCCAGATGTTAGAACTAGGAGCAGTGAGCAGAAGGTGCAGAAAGGCAGAGTTAAGCTCAATGAAAGAAAAATTTACTAGTACTTAGAGCTGTTCCAACATGGATTGGGCTGCCCGGACTGGGGGGTGAGCTCCTTCTCACTGGAGGCTAGATAGAGAGGATGTTTAGAGCACATTTCTGCTCAGGGACACATGAAACAAGATGGCTTCTGAGGTCCCTTCCACCTCGGGGACTTTGAGCACTCTCCAAGTTTCGTGACTTCAGTTTAAAGTCAGATAGTCTGAAAAATGGCAGAGGAGGAATCTTTTCCATCAATTCATGTGGAAAGTTGATTTTTTTATCTCTTTTTAGCCCACAAGTAAATTAATCATTTCAATGACACCATTTTAGATTGCTCCAGTATGTTAAATATATGACTTTAAACCTACTAGTCAGAAACCTTTCTGTTTAATGACACCACCACTCCCTCCCTGGCAGCTTTAATCTTAGGTAAGCCTGCTGATGGTTTCATGAGAACAGCCAGTTCCCCTGGTGTGCTGAGCACAGGCACTCACACTCACCAGATTTCTGTCTCATTCGTTCACTCAGCAAATATTTATTGAGTGCCTATATTGACGTTTTTCCTTTAGACAAGCTTTCCTGCCATTGGATTCCCAGACCCCACTACCCATCAGTCACAAATAGGGTTCTTAACCACATTCCAAGAGAGTTTTTCCTATTACATATTACAGTTAATACTTACAGAGCCACGACTAAAATGGAAGAGTTTACTGGCTGTGGAAAGACAGCTATATTAATCCACTGTTGGGGAAGTCAACATGCTGGAAAACGATTTGGAATAATGACAAAAAGAATAAATAAAATATCCAAAGCTTTTGACTCTGCAAAATCAAGGTTGGGTGTCAAAGATAGAAAGAAAGGTTCCATTGATTCCAAAATTTTCATAGAATCACTTTTTATGAGGCAGCTAGGTGGCACAGTGAATAGAGTCCTGGGCCTTTCATCAAGACCTGAATTCAAATCCAGCCCCTAACATTTACTAGCATTGTGACCCTGGTCAAGTCCCTTAACCCCTGCTTGCCTCAGTTTTCTCAACAGTAAATAAGTTAATAGTACCTACCTCCTATGGTTGTTGTAAAGATCAAAAGATATAACATTCGTAAAAAGTGCTTAGCTCAGTGCCTGGTACATCATAGATGCTATGTAAATGCTAGTTATTGTAATTTTTGTGGTAGTGAATAACTGGAAACAAATTACATGCCCATTGATTTGGGAGTGGCTCTAAATTAATTATGGTACATGATTGTGAGGCAATATCACTATGCTGTAAAAATGATGAACATGAAGAATTTAGAGAAACATGGAAAGACCTATATGAACTGATGCAGAGTGAAAAAGGCAGAACCAGGAAAGCAATATACAAAGAAAACAATACTACAACAATGGAAATGGAAAGAATTTTTTTAAAATGAAAGTGAATGTCATGTAATTATAAAGACCAAGGTTGGCTTCAGAGAAGTGATGAGAAAGCACATATCCCTCCTTTCTTTGTAGAGGTGGGTGACTAGGGATGTGGAATACAGCATACACTGTCAGACATGTCAGTTGTCTTCGCTGAATTGATCTTTTTCTGTTTTTGTAAAATTTCTTCTTAAAAAGGATTATGTCTTGAAGGAGGAAGAGAGATTTATTTGAAATCAAAAAATATCAAAAGATATCATCAAATATTTTAAAGCCATATCAAAGAAAAAAGAAAAAGACTTTGCCCTATTGTTTTTTTTGGTAGAGGAGGAGCAGGCAGAATCTAGCACCAGGGAGGCTGTGATGTCTCCTGTCTCCAAGAGAATGATTGGGCTAGAGTTATAACTACCCATCACCCCTCAAATACAAACATATAAATTAAACAAAAATTTAGATTAGAATATGCCAGGGAATATACAAGAGTCAATGAGCACAAGAGCTTACCTGGATAAAGGCATAAATGGCATGGTGATGAAATATGTAGATGGCACAACGCTATAAGGGAGAGCTGACTCAGTGGATGACAGACCCCAAAAAGATCTGGACAGACAAGAACATTGGGATGAATCAAATGAGATGGAATTTAACAGAGATAAATGTAAATTCTTACACGTGGGTACAAAAAAGTCACACATATGTGTGCACAAGCACACAATGAAGGAAGCATGGGTAGACTGAGGTTGTTCTGACAAAGATCTGGGGTCAGAAGGGTGATGTAGGAGCCAAAAACACTCGTGTGACATTGAGAGGTGTCAGATAGAGCATGACTTCCAGGAAAAGGGAGGTAAAAGTCCCACGGGACTCTGCCGTTGGCAGGACTCATATGCTGTGCTGTGTTCACTTCTGGGCACCACTGTTTAAGAAGGACATTGATAAGCAGGAGAGTCCAGAGGTAGTAACCAGGATGGTGAAGAGCCTTGAATCCGGAACATATGACCAGCAGCTGAAGGATCTAGGGATGTTTAGCGTGAAGAAGACTCAGGGGACCCATGAGAGCTGACTTCAAGTGTGTGTAAGTGGACTTAGACTTGGTCCATTTTGGCCCTGGAGAACAGAACCAAGAGTAGTGGATGAAGGTGCAAAGAAACACTTTGGGCTAAATGTCAGGAAACCCCCCCTAATAATTAAAGCTGTTCAGAAGTGGAAGAGGCTGCCTGGAGAGGTGGTGTGGTCTCCTTCCTTGGAGGTCATCAAGGAGAGGCTGGATAGCCGCTTGCTGGTTTGTTACAGTGGGCACTCCTTCCTCTCTGTGGGAGACCAGCTGGTCTTTGAGGTCACTTCCCATTGACGTAGAATTCTCTGATTCTCCACTTACACAGCCACCATCCCAGTCTGGGCTCTGGCTACCTCTCATTGGTCTATTGTCATATGGCCTCCCAATTGATCTCCTTGCCTCTAATCTCTCCATCTACTCTGATCTCCAGATTGCTGCCCAGAATAGTCTTTCTAACCTGCCATGAGCCTGCCTTGCCCAGGATTAAAAATAAGCTTCTCAGCCTGGCATATTAGGCTCCCCACATTCTGCCACTTTTTTAGAACCTGCCACACCGAGCTGGCCCTCCCATGGCATGTGCTTCCACAGCTCAAGATCATCTCCATGAAGAGAGGCTGGGAAATATTTAACAACCAGCTTTCTGGTGGAGGAGGAGGGGGGTGCTCACAACAGGCTTTTATATTTACTCTGCATCATTAACATTTTCTCCACCCCTTTCTTAAGTCTAGATAATCAACAAAACAATAAATCCAGTCCTGGTTCGTGCCAAGGTGTAAATGTTCGCACTGAAAATTTAGTAATTGGCTCTTGGGAGCTGGTTCAAGCTGTCTCCAGCACACCTCAGCCTCCATTCCAATGAGGCATTAGAGTTGGATTTCTGTAGAGGCCCTCCCTTAATCAGCAAGAATTCAGTAAGTCTTGTCCATGGATCTAGCTAGCACTATGTTAGACAGAATGTGGGTTGGGGGATAGGGCTTGCTTTCATTGGGATAGGGAGCCCTCAGGTGAGGAAATTCCCTCTACCAACGCAGCTAAGCCCCTGCATATAGTCTTAGTAAGTGGCCTAGGGCACTGAGAGGTCACAGAGCCAGTATGTTTTAGATATAGGACTTGAACCCAGATCTTCCTGGCTCTACCCACTATACAATACTGCCTCATAGAATGAGGGATGTAGCACTAGGAGACATGGTCCCTACTGACCTTCTAGAGAAACAAGATTAATCATTTCATCCACCTGTGCATAATCGGAAGACACTGGAGACCTGCCTCAGTGAAGGGTCATGGGAAAAGCTCTGGACCAAGACTTACTAAGTCATCCTACCCCAGTCATGTCATTTCCTTTTTAATAACTGTCCTAGGAACTATGCCCAAAGGGCTATAAAAATGTGCATACCCTTTGACCCAGCAATAGCAGTTCTAGGGCTACATCCCAGAGATACCATACAAATGGGAAAAGGACCCACATGTACAAAAATATTCATAGCAGCTCTTTTTGTGGTGGCCAAGAATTGGAAATTGAGAGGATGCCCATCAATTTGAAAATGACTGAACAAGTTGTGGTATATGAATGTAATGGAATACTATTATGCTATAAGAAATGATGAACAGGCAGACTTCAGAAAAACCTGGAAAGACTTGTATGGACTAATGCTGAGTGAAGTGAGCAGAACCAGGAGAATGTTGTACACAGTAACAGCCACATTGTGCGAATGACTAATATTGATAGACTTAACCCTTCTCAGCAATACAAGGATCTAAGACACCTCAAAAGGCCTCATGATGGAAAATGCTATCCACAAAGAAGAAAGAACTATGGAGCTTGAATACAGATTGACTCTATCTGCAATTTTTTTCTTCTATTGTGTTTTGTTTCCTCTTTCTGGTAGTTCCTCCTATTGGTTCTAATTCTTACTTAGAACATCACTAATGTGAAAATATGTTAAATAGGAATGTATATGTATAGCCTATGTCAGATTGTGTGCTGTCTTGGGGAGGGAGGATGGGAAGGAGGGGGAGAAAAATTTTAAACTCAAAAGTTTATGGAAGTGATTGTTGATAATTCAAAATTAATAAAATAAGAAAAAAATAAATAAAAATAAAAAATAGATTGGATAGGCAGAGTTGATACTCACTCAGCAATCAGGAGAGTTCAACTAATTTGTATTCATCTAAAGAATGACTACTTAAACATTTCCTTAGTTTGAGGCATTTCATAACTCATTTTGGAAAATGTGTCCAAGGAAATTTATGTATTCTCCTAGTTGGCTTGAAGATTTTGTCAGGCCAGGATATTAACTATAGAAGTGGTTGAATCAGGCTAAACAATTATAAAAAGGTGGATTCACTGAGTAAGTAGCACTATGCTACCTGAATAAAGAGTGTTTCTGAAGCAGCTAATCCCGAGATAAAGAATATAAATGATGCTCAGAAGTCTGCATCTTTGAGTTTTTGACTGTTTTTTCTGTTTTATTTAACACACGATAATTATTAATTCTTTGTTATGTTTAATTTTCTTATTTTAGTATATTATGTCTGTCTTTTTTGCAAGTTGTGAAATTGGTTTCTGTCTCTTGAGCTGTCCAATGAATAAATTTCCCCACCTTTTAAAAAAAACAGCTTTCCTAGGCTGGTATGGCAGGGAAATATGGCAAATCCAGTGCATCAGAATTTCAGGAAGACATTTAACAAAATCTATTATATTCACAATGGAGTAAATAATTATAGCCTCAGTTTTATGGGACAGACAGCAAGTTCTAGAGATGTTCAAGAGGAAGGGAGCTCAGTGAATGATGACACAGTCAGAGGCAGATTGGTGGAGGAGGAAGGATTTAAATGGGACCTTGAAAGCTGGGTAGAATGAACTTAACTCAATAGAGGAGAGAAAGAGGAGCATTCCATTCAAAGGGACAAGGCTGTAGGGTACATAAGTGGGCCTCACTATTTTCTAGGTGAAGCACAGAGAGAAATCAGTCTAAGTCAGAGGGTAAATTTTGGGTATTAGGGGGAAGTAAATTGGAAAGGATCCGGTAAAACTAGATTCTGCAGAGTGTGGAAAGGCAGGCAGAAGCATTTGGATTTCATCCTCAGCCTTCAAAGGAAAGTTATAGAAGCTTATTGAGCAGAAGCCTGTGAGGATGAAAGATGAAGTTTACAATTAATTTGGTAGGTAAGACTGCTTGGAGGAGATAGAAATTAAAGTGAGGGGAAGAGCTAAGAGGCTATTGAGATCACCCAGGTACAAGTAGATGTAGGGAAACCAATGTGGTTCGTGTTAGACAGAATGCAACATGTAAGTCAGAAATCTGTTCCTGCAAAGCTGCACAGTAAGGCAGGGACAGAGAACGTGTCCTGAGGCCTCACCTCGATCCCCTTTTATCCTTATCCCTAGGTTATTTGCAGGCCCATCAGGGAGCAGTATGGGAGTTGATGTAAGCTTTGTTGCCCCAGCCTTCACATAGCTGCTGTGGCATTGTATTGGATAGAGTCCTTACCAAGACTTTTGTGGAGAGACTATCAGGCATTTAATAGTAGTTAAAAGGAATTTTCAGACACCAAGCCATGTGGTTGGTTTGATCAGGGAGTTTGGGTTGGTGCCGGGAGACAAATAATAAAAAGAATAAACAGTATTAGCCTGGAGCATTCTGTTGGCTTCTTTTGGATGCCTGTAGTGGCTAATAAGTCTCTCTCTGACAAGACAGGCCTACAGCTCTTCTAATGAACAATCAATTAATCAAAAAACATTTAAGTACCTACTATGTGCCAGACACTATGCTAAGGTCTGAGAATACAAAAGGAGTCAAAAGACAATTTCCACTCTCAAGGAGCCTACAATCTAATAAGGGAAACAACAACCAAAGAAATATATACAAAGCAGGATATATACCATATAAATAGGAAATAAATAACAAAGGGAAGGCACTAGACTTAAGAGGGGTTAGGGAGGGCTTTTAATAAAAGATGGGATTTTATTTGTCACTTAAAGGAAGCCAGGAAGGTCAGTAGTCAGAGCAGAAGAGAGAGAACATTCCAGACACGAGAAACAGTCAGAGAAAATGCCCAGAGTCAATAGATGGAGCATCTCATTTGTGGAACAACTAGGAAGCCAGTGTCACTGGATGAAAGAGTACATGTCAGAGAGTAAGGTGCAAGAATGGAAAGGCAGGAGGAAGCTAGGGAATGAAGGGCTTTGAATACCAAATAGAATATTTTGTATTTGATCCTGGAGGCAATAGGGAGCCATCAGAATTTATTGAGTATGGGAGAGGGGCGTGACATGATTAGACCTGTGCTTTAGGAAAATGACTTTGAGAGCTGAGTGGAGGATGGACTGGAGCAGGGAGAGACTTGAGTCAGACAGACTCCCCAGCAGCTATTGAAATAGTCCAAATGGAAGGTGACGAGGGTCTGTACTAGAGTGGTGGCCGTGTCAGAGGAGAAAAGGGGGCATATTTGAGACAAGATACAGAGAAATCAATAGGTCTTGGCAACAGTTTGGATATGGACAACAGAGGAGGGTGGGCGTTATTATGAGAGATAGTTAGGAATCCACGGTAACTCCTTGGTTGTGAGCATTATGGATTGGGAATATGGCGTTTCCTTCTACAGTAATAGGGAAGAGGGGGAGGATTTAGAGGGAAAGATAATGAGTTCCATTTTGGACATACTGCCTTTAAGATGTCTAGTGGACATCCAATTCATGATATCTAAAAGGTAGCTGGATATTTGAGATTATTGGTCAGCAAATGGTAATTAAACCCTTGGGAGGTGATGAGATTATCAAGTGAAGTAGTATAGAGGGAGAAGAGATGACCCCCAACAGAACCCTATGGTTAGAGGGCTACTCTTAGTCAAAGGCTTTGAGCCACTTATGAGCTACTGAATTTTGTGGAGAGACGATGGCCAAAATGGAGGTGGTTTGACCTGCCTGGTCAGGACAAACACACTGCCTCCTGTCTCTTCTTCAGGACCCCGCTCCTTCAGCTGGGCTACTTGCCTGCCCTGTGAGTGGCATGGCAGTTAGCGAGTTGGTTGATAGTGGGAAAGATTGCAATTGTGTACCTTGACACCCTCTCCACAATGATCAAAGAGCTGAACCAAAATGGTGGCACAGATTTACAAATAGCTATATTCAAATACTTAAAGAGCCATCATGTTGAAGGAGTAGATTTATCCTATATAGCTCCAGAAGATAAAGCCAGAACCAAAGGGTGCAAGTTACAACATCCAATATGTAAGAAAATTTGATGGCATAATTTTTCTCTTTGGATCAGATCTGCGACTTCTTAGGTACAGAGAACTCCTTAGGTACAGTGAGGAAACATCTCCTACCAATGCTAATAAGATCCTGCTCTTCAATGAATAGCAACCTGGCTGGTAGGTGTCACAGTGGATAGAGTGCCAGGCCTGGACTGGCCTGGAAGACTCATCTTCCCTGAATTCAAATCTGGCCTTAGACACATATTAGCTATGTGGCTCTGGGCAAGTCACCTAACCCTGTTTGCCTCAGTTTCCTCATCTGTCAAATAAGCTAGAAAAGAAAATGGCAAACCACTCCAGTATCTTTGCCAAGAAGATCCCAAATTAGGTCACAACTGAACAACAACAACCGAGAAATTAAATGATTTTCCCACAAGTCCACAGGAGTTGCCTCCACAGACAATGACTGAGAGGGCTAGGCAGGAAGCAAAGCTAGTAGCCTGGTGGGTGCTGCCATCCCCAAAATAACCAAACTTAGCTGAACATCAGTGGTAGTGGACCAGCAGCTATTGCTGGTGGTGATATGAAAGGACTCTTTTCCACAATGATTCCTCATCTCAACGATGGCTTCAAGGGCTGAGTTGCCCAAAGCTCTTGGGTTCAGGGGACTGAACTGTCCAGATCAGAACCTGGAGATTCCTCCAGTTTTAAGTCTACAGGTCTATGAAAGTTCATGTAATTCTTAGTTGCATTAAGAGAAGCATAGCTTCCAGGAATACGGAAGTTCTAGCTCTTTTTTACCCTGCCCAGATGAAGCCATAATTGGAATATTGTGTTGAGTTCTAGCTGCCATTGCTTAGAAAGGATATTGATAAAGTGGAGAACAACCAGAGTGATGAAGGACTTCGAGTACCATGTAGTAACATGAAGATTATTAATTGGAGGAAGTGGGAATGTTTAGCGTGGAGAAGAGCAGATACTGAAAGAACATGAGGATCATCATCTTCAGGTACTTGGAGCCTTGTTATGTTAGAGAGGGATTAGACTGTTCTGTTCAACCTCAGAGGAGTGAACTGTGAGCACACTTTCCCCAACATTGCCTTGGTCACTGGGAAGAATGGACTCAGACTACATTGCATTGGTCCCAAATTCACATCTAAACTCAAGTCAATCTCCTCATTTGAAACAATTGTCACTCTCAGCAAATCAGTCAACTGCTTGAGGGCAGGAACTGTCCTTTGCCTCTTTTTGTATCCCCAGACCTTAGCACAGTGCTTGAAATAGGGTAGATGCTTAATACATTGTCCACATCCCCAATACAGACACCTCTAATCATGAGTGTCCCTCAGGGCTCTATCCTGGGTCCTCTTCTCCTCTCCCTCTTTGCTACTTCACTTGGTGATGTCATCAGCTCTCATGGTTTTATTTGCCATCTCTAGACTGATGATTCTCCAGTCTACCTTTCCTGCCCCATCCTCTCTGCTGGCCTCCAATCTCACATCTCCAACTATGCTTCAGACATCTCGAACTGGATGTCCACTAGATTTTTAAACACAGTATGTCTGAAACAGAAGTCACTGTCTTTCTCCCTAAATTGCCCCCTACTCCTACCTTCCCTATTACTCTAGAGGACATCGCTCAAGTCTAGAAGTCATCATGGATTCCACATGTAGTGGCAAAAATCCCAGTGGTTCCCAAATACAAAGTTATGCACATTGGACAAGCAAAGATTTTACAAAGTTTACCAAAGATTAATGCTTGGTTAACATTCAACAAGAATCTATAATGGTGCTTAAAATGGCTTTATCCAACCAAAGAAAAAAAAAGAAAAGAAAAATGCGAAGAAAATTTGCTTCCTATCTCAGAGGTTTCCTAACCAAAGGGAGCTCTCCCTAAAAGGATTTAGGAGCTGGAGTCACCTAAGGGTCAACCCCTCACCCTCAGAACTAAACCACTTGGCTCAGTGCCTGCAAACCAAGGGGCTCTGGGTCTAAGGGAGCTGGCACACTTCCCCCTTTCCTTTTTCCACAAGGGATCCCCCTCTGCTGTTCCCATACTCACAAAGCTGGTTTAATCTTTGAATAACTCCAAAGAAAAAGAAAAGAAAACTTCCTCTTCAGAAAATAAACTGAGTCTCTACAGCAATCCCAAAACTTAGGGAACTCTCCTCACTGAGATTAAGGACTTGAAGTTGACTGGAAATTACTTCCTCACCCTCAGATGAGGAAGAAATTGTCCTCAGTGAAAACTCTTCCATAGATCCCTCAGGAAATAAAGCCATCCAACTGGGATCTGGACAAAATTTCTGAGGTGTCCCTTTCTATACAAGGCACACCAAAATTTCCCTAGGGGTACCCAAACCCAATGTAGAATGGATATGATAATCTACATCCCTGTATATCACGGTTACATTTCTACCTCAGGGTTCTAGAGGTAGCCCTAAGGGGTTAGTTAGGCTATCTGGTCAGGTTGAATTCCCATCCCAGGGCAGAACTGTTAACTGTTAACCTCCAGTGACCAACACTCCTATTTCATTTAACTGCAATATCAACTAGCTTTTAAACAGTGATATTCACTTTGGTTATATAGTAAAAGCAGAAGTACAAACACTTTTCCCCCAATACTGCAGGGCAAACTCTCCCCTATACCACTATGGTCTCTGGATGAGGCTTAAAATTAATGTCATTTCTACACAACATTGGTGTGACCAGTTCACATCCAAATTCTCTGACTAGTTAGTGCCTGTGGAATGTTCCCCCAGTTCCAGCTCCACAGCTGAAGCCAGTTCAACCAATACTATGTGTTTGGGAGACTCAACCCAGTCACAGAAGGTCTACATGTGCTCCTAAGTCTCTTGGACGTGTTTCTATTACATGTCATTATAATTCTCTGGAAGAACCCTCCCCAGCTTCTCCCACATGGGCATGTTTGAATCAGCTGAGCACTCTGCACATTCCCCCAAGGACTGACCTCATTGGCCACACCCTGTCACTCATCTTGAGCAAGTACCTCATCCTCTAAGTGGTATAGGTGACTCTCTAAGCTGCTGACCTGCATTATTAAAGGCAGCTTGTTTATGGATCTGGTAGTGCATTAAGGAAAGAAAATAAATAAGCATTTATATGGTGTCAACTATGTGTCAGGCACTGTGTTAAGCACTTTACAAATATCTGATTTGATCCTCACAACAATTATGGGAGATAGGTGCAATTATTATTATTATTATTATACCCATTTTACAGATGAGGAAACTGAGGCAAACACTGTCCAGGGTCATACAGCTAAGTGTCTGAAGCCAAATTTGAACTAAAGTCTTCCTAACTCTAGACCCATTGCTCCATCTTCTGTTGTGCTACCTGGCCACCTGATTTCAGGTCCTGCCTCAAATACTCACTCCTTGTTCAACCTTGAACAAGTCACAGACCCTCTCTCAGCCTCAGTTTCTTCATCTGTAAAATTAAAGGGTAATAACAGTGCCTACTTTGCAGAATAGTTGTGAGGATCAAATGAGAAAATCCACTTAAAGTGCTTTGCACAACTCAAAGTAATATATTAATTAACTATTACTATTAGAGAGAGTTTCTTCATCTGGGAGTCCTCTAGACCAAAGAAATTGAAAATCTAGGCCCTATCCCCATCCCTATCGCATACCTATGTTCAAGAGAACAGGGACTGTAGATACAAAGACAGTTCAGGGGCTTACACTCTAATAGAAGAGAGAAGCTCACAAATAAATACATGAGTCTCCCAGGCTTCTTCAAAGACTCAATTCAAATGCTATACTCTGCAGGAGGCCTTTCCTAACCCCCCCCCCAACTGTTCAAATCTTCCTATCTAAGGTTAACTTCCATCTACTCTCTAGGTATTATATATACTCATATATAAATGCATTAAGATATTATATAACATATAATATCTAACATTATATAATTATATAATATACATATATATTATATTACATTGTATTACATATAATATATACAGAGAGAGATGTATATCTGCATATATATGTGTATTGCTGTTCAACTGTTTCAGTCATGTCCAACTCTTCATGACCCCATTTGGGGTTTTCTTGGCAAAGATACTGGAGTGGTTTGCCATTTCCTTCTCCAGCTCATTTTACAGATGAGGAACTGAGGCAAACAGGGTTAAGTGACTTAGCCAGGATTACACAGTTATTAACTGTCTGAGGCTAGATTTGAGCTCAGAAAGATGAATCTTCCTGACTCCAGGCCCAGCTCTCTATGCACCATGGCCCCACCTAGCTGAATACATATGTGAATATATAAGAATATATGTTAAAATCATTTGTATTTTGTCTCTCTCACTAGAAGGTAAGTTATTTTTGCCTTCCTTATGTCCCCAATGCATAGCACAGTGCTTGGCACATAGTAAGCATTTAATAAATGCTTATTGACTAATTGATGAATTGAACATGAGAAGGAGGATTTGTGTAAAAGGTAGTACATGAACTGAGTGTGGGGGAAAACGGGGTTTTAAATGGGATTTTTAGGAGAGGAAAGGTTTTCTGTCTGCTTTGATGATGGCGTTAGTTTGCTTCTTTATTTCTACAGATATATACTGTTCAAAGGACCTCTCCCTTCTTACTTCCCTTCTTCTATGTATTAGCTCTGCTTCCCACCCCTTTGTAAAGTCCTGCTCCTTCTGCTAGGGTTAGGGGGAAGAGGAAGGAAGGAGTAGCTCCCCAGCTTTCCGGCTGACCCCACCTAGAAAGCCTACAAAACTCAAGATAGGAAAAAAGCCAAAAGGCAGGGGAGGCCATCTGCTGGGAACCAGAAAGTGACCTCAGACCTAGCTGGCCTCCAGACTTTGGAGAGCAGATTCATGAGTGAGAAGAAAGGACAGGAGCAGGAGGAGCCCCTCTCTGTACGTGGACCATCCCACTAATAAGGAGCAGGCAGCAGCCAAGGAGGAATTGGAAGGGTACATATACAATAACCTCACTGGTGATCTAGCTGCACTCAGAAAGAGCCAGAGAGCAGGACTGGAGGGCCCAGTCAAAGACAAAGCCTGCATCAAAGAAGAGCAGCCAGAGGAGCCACCATTGTCCTGAGTGTGAGCCTACCCAATGAATGGACAGCCTCCCTCCAGGGGGCACATGTATAAAACAATACTGGGAATGTTTGCTGGCTGTACCTGCTTCACAGGGGTGCTGAGAGAATCAAGGGAGGTATGAGCTGTCATGTGCTTATAAATCTTAAGGCAATATATAAATATAAGATAATACTTTAATAATATGTTATTAATAATAACAATAAACTGTGAAGGGTTCTATAAATATGTTATTTCCCACACCCAGATGTCACTGACTGAGCTTAGGGTTGCTAGATCCCCTTGCTAAAGAAGAGAATATAGAGGAAGGGGATTGTCTCAGGAAAACCCCAGAATCCCAGAATTTCAGCATTGAAAGGACCTTCAGATGGCATCTAATACAGCTTGTAACTGAGCAAGAACCACCCAGTGCCTCATAGACATCCCAAACTCAACATGTCCAAAAAGGAACTCATCTTTCCCACTTACACTCACTCTTCTGCACTTTCTTCTTTCTGTAGAAGTGCCATCTTCGTTCCCATCCTCCAGTTTTCCATGCTTGGAGTCATCTTTGATTTTTCTCCTCTTTCTCAAACCCCACATCTAGTCAGTTGCAAAGTCTTACCCATTTTATCTTCATATCATCCCATACAGCTAGCTTCTCAGTTGAGAGAAGATTTGTTATTGTTGTTGTTCAGTTGTTTTTGGTCATGTCCAACTCTTTGTGACCCTGTTTGGGGTTTTCTTGGAAAAGATACTGAAGTGATTTGCCATTTCCTTCTCCACCTCATAGTACAGATGAGGAAACTGAGGCAAACAGTATTAAGTGACTTGCCCACGGTCACATGGTGTCTGAGATTGGATTTGAACTCATAAAGATAAGTCTTCCTGACTCTAGGCCCAACACTCTGTGACGTTTAAAAAGTTCAAGAGACATAGTTTCTGGGTTATTAGTCATTTTATTAATAATTCTAGCATTCTATTAATAAAAGGGTCAGTGACACTCTTAAATGCCAGAGACTAATCATGGAGGTTGACTCACAGTTTATATGCCCTTCGAAGAGTGAATGTTCCTGAAGGTGGCAATCAACTTTGATTGGTTAAAAATTAATGAGAAAATTAATATGATAATGAGAGGTGGGTTATATTCCAATGAGGGTCTTGAGGTAGGTGACACTGAGCACCTAATGTTGGTCAAAGAGACATCAATTTCCTTATCACCTGTCTGGCAAAACGGAGAATCCACATTTTCCCAAACCTGAATAAATACAATGAGCAGGAATCCACCCATTCACTTAAACTTAGAATTTCTTTTACTGCATTTGATTAGATCTTAGCCTGGGTAAGTCTCTGTCCAAGATTTCCCACATTGCTTGATTTCTGGATGAGGAAGTAAAAAACGGGAAAAACCTACATCCCAATACAATAATTAGCTATTAAAATACAAGCGAGAAATAATCATTTCTCCCAACTCTATCCACTGTACCACCTAGTTGCCCCAGAGAGAAGATTAAACACATTATATAGTAATTAACATTTTGGAGGACTTTAACAGCTATCAATGTGGCTAAAGAAATTTTTTTTTTTTTTGGTGAGGTAATTGGGGTTAAAGTGACTTGCCCAGGATCACACGCTAGTAAGTGTCAAGTGTTTGAGGCCAGATTTGAACTTAGCCCTCCTGATTCCAAGGCTGGAGCTCTATCCATTGTGCTACCTAGCTGCCCCTTAAAAGAAATGTTTTTAAAGAAATCCTATTGTGTTATTTCTAGTAGAATGTAAACTCCCTGAGGACAAGAACTGTCATTTTCATCTTTGTATCCCTAGTACTTAGCACAATATCTGACACATAGTAGGTGGCTATGTATAATACCTGACACATGATAGGTGTTTAATAAATGCTTACTGCTTGACTGATTGATTCTGCTACTTACTACTGGGCAAACTTGGGAAAGTTGCTTCACCTCTCTGGACCTCGATTTCCTCATCTGTAAAATGATTTGGTTGGACTAAATGATGTCTTAGCTCCCTTCTCACCCTACCTTCTCTGATCTTGCCAAATAAGGGTAGTGTGAAGAGATGGCCAATAATCTCTTCTGTAATCCTAGGCTAGGGAATATTCCCAACTGGGCGGCGGCAGCAGAAGAGGTACACTACCAGGAAGACAGCCCGTGAATCACTGCTTTTATGTCAGACCAATCTGATAATTTACTTAGGGTGGGAAAAACAAGGTTTGTACAGAAGTGTTTTGTTCAAAATAGGGGATAAAGCCTAAAGTCTACTGGCTTTACAACTATGTGACCAGCAAATATGTACCGAGTGTTTCAATGCAACCGTGGCGAGGAGCCGAGTAACTGCCAAGTTCCAGGGGAGCTGAGCTACCTGGGGTGACCGTGCTGTGGCCCGATGACTGTAGCCTCCAAAAACAAAGATCATGGTGTTTTTCTTACAAAGTAGAGGGAATTACAGTAAGCCTTTGACGGCAGCGGCTTTGTTCCCAGTAATTCTCACTAATCCTGGATCCCCAAAGGACCTTTTTGTCTGGGGAGGTCCAGAGAGAAAAGGCAAATGGTTCCTTTAACCCTTCTGTCACTGTCCGTCTCTTCTTCAAGTTTCTTTTCAGACTTAACGACATCTTTGTTCTCCAGGCAATCCATCAACCAGCATTTATTAAGCACCAACTGTATGCTAGGCAATAGGACTAGGCCTAGGCAATGGGGATTCAAATATTCACAAAAGCAAAAATAGGCACAAAGCCTGTCCTCAAGCAGCTTTTACTCTATCAAGGGGGACAAAAGGCAAACTATATATATATACATATATATAAATATATATGTATATATATATATCAATACAGAGTAATGGAGAGGGAGAGGCACTAATAGCTGTAGAGGTCAGGAACAGTGGTGCTTAAACTGAGTCTTGTGAGACACTGGAGGATTCTGGGAGTTAGAGGGGAGAAGAAAGTGCGTGGGGGGCATGGGGTCAGCCAGGACATAGGGACAGCAATGGGAAATGGAGTACTGTGTAAGAAAACTCAAGAGAGGTTCAGCAAATTCAATTCAACAAGTACTTATTAAGAGTTTACCTTGCTCAAGGTGCTGTTCCAGCTGCTAGTGATACAAAGGAAGAGCTACCACGTCCTGTTCTCAAGCTGCTTGCATCAGACTAGGAGGACAGATACACAGAGGGTTATGTAAAAGTAAATGCAGGATAATTTGGTGAGGGAGAGAAAACTAAGAATTTGGGGGATAGGAAAAGGCCTTCTTGAGGAGGTGGCATTCAAGATGAGGCTCGAAGGAAGCTAAGGATTCTATGAGGAGGAAATCAGGAGAAAGAACCTTTCAGGCCCAGGCACAAGCTGGGCAAAGACCCAAAGGTGGAAGATGTAGCCAAGTTCAGGTACTGATACAAGGCCAGTCTGACTGGAACACAGAGTGGATGAAATAGAGGAGTAAGAAATGTCTGCAAAGTGCAGCTAGAGCCAAAGGTAAATTGGGGAATAACATAAAACAGCCAAACTTCTCAAACAAGTGGCCTGTCTTTGCTGCCTCCATTTTCTCACAGAGAGAGACAGAGAGAGAGGAAGGGAGAAGGAGAGAAACAGAGTGAGAGATAGAGAGAAAGCAGAGAGATGGAGAAGGAGGGAGAGAGGGAAAGAGAGAGAGTGAAAGAAACAAAAGAGAAAGAGGGAGAGAGAGAGAGAGAATAGAGAGAAGAAAGGATGAAGAGAGGGAGAGAAATAGAGAGACAGACAGAGAGCAGAGAGAGAAAGAGAGTCAGAGAGAGGAATCTGCTCTCCTCACCAAGGTGAATTTCCTCTCAAGAATCCTTCATCACTGGATTTAACAACCATTTGACTTGCTTGCTGTTTTAATGCATAGCTCCAAGGGGTATACCTGATTCTCTTCAACCAATCACAAGATTGTTTTCATCTAATAACCCAAAACCCTATCATCCTTTCAGATTGATCAGTTTGCTTTGGATTGATGATAATTGATTGATTTAATTGGTGTGGCTTTCTGTAATTAATTGGGGTGGAGGGGCAGACCTCCACTTTGCAGATACAAACTCTCTTCCCTCAGCCCTTTACACAAAGATTATGGTCCTCATCTTTTTAAGCCTATGCTTTTTTCCCCAGTGGTTGTACAACTGAAATAAAATAGATTCTTTCAGAATTCTTCTCAATTTGCCTACCAAAAATCACTTAACTATTTGATAAGTATGTTATAGTAGAAGGTACATCCAATCAAAAGACCTAGATTCTAGTCTTGGCCCTGGACAAACTGTATGACCTTGGGTAAGTCACTGAATTTCTCTGACTTTCAGCATAAAACAAGGGGATTGGATATGATATCTAAGGTCCCATCCAGTCCAACATTCTATGCTTTTAAGAAGTAAAAGTAATCCATACATTCATTATGTAATTCATGTCTCACAACAGCCCTGTGATATAAATGTTTTTCTTTGTCACAGAGGAGAGTTCAATTATGGGACAAGTAAAAATAAAAAGTATCAGTAAAACTTGTTCATCCTTTGTTTTTGTAAGGGAACCAATGATATCACTGGTGATGTTTTGACTCGCTCGTGAATCAGATTTAAGTGAGGCAGAGTTGCGCAAGTTGTCAGTCTCTCTCTTCCTGAGTCATTGAAGTCCAGTGGCAGAACACAAGTATTTGAAATCCTCTTCAGGATCCTTCCCACATTTACATTACCAAGAAGTATCAGAAACAGAGTATAAACAACAAAGCAATTGGGTGGGGGTGGGGAGGAGGAGAGGGAATGGACCTTGAATGGAAGAGGACTCTCAAACATTCTTGATGAAAGATGAGGGCTGAGTAGGAACACGGAAATACAAATCCAAGAGTCAAGAGAAATGTATTGATCTGAACAATGGGAAGGAGACCATATGATGATATAAAGCTAACATCATAAAACAAGAGAAAGAAATTGTTGTCCTTTCAGACTTTAACGTCCTCAAAGGATATGGGGCTAATAAAGAAAACATTGGTCCTAGGGGTGGATTGATTCTGTTCTGAGGGTCTCAAGAGGAAAAACAGAAGGGAAGGCAAAAGGGTGGATTTACTAGCATAGAAAGGAGGAAGAAAGAAGAAATTGTTGTTTCTCATAATTAGGGTATATGAGAAGAATTTAAAAACATAGAGAAAAGAGCAGGGAGAGTGGACATCAGAAGGACCTCACCTTTACAAATGAGGGTTGGACATTTATACACACATACACACACACACACACACACACACACAGAGTTTGGTGTGGAAATATACCAAACTCAATAAGGAAACAAACAGTTGGAGGAGAGGGGTTTAAGAGGGAGTCTACTTAAGCCCTATTTGCCTCAGTTCCTCATCTGTAAGATGGGAACACACTGGAGAAGAAAATGGCAAACCACTCCAGTATCTTTGCCAAGAAAACCTAGTCCATGGGTTCACAAAGAGTCAGACACCACAACTGAATGACCAAACAACAACAATACCATAGAGAGAATAGTCATAAACCAAACAAATTTCCAGATCATGATGTGCATTTAAAAGGGAGAGAAGAGAAAATAATTAGGATCTAAGGAGATACCTTAGATTGCCTCTTAGACACCTGGGGAATGGCTGAGGAAATGACAATTTATGAATGTAAGGGAATATTATTGCATTATAGGAAATTACAAAAGAAAATTTCAGAGAATCTTGGGAAGTATGAACTAATGCAGAATTAAGTAAAAAGAGGCAAGAGAACAGGTTATACAAGATCAGCATATTGTCAAGAAAAATAAATGAAAGTCTGGAGAAGTCTGCTCCAAGCATTGACCAGCCATGCCTCCAAAAGACGTAGCTTGAAGCACATTATCCACCTACTGACAAAGAGATAATGGACACAGAGACACATATTTTTGGATTCTGTAGAATCCTTTTGCTTGACTATGATAATTTGTTAGAAGAGTTTTTTTTCTTCCCTTCTTTTAGTTAATAGGGCAGAGAGGTTGAGAAGAATGGGGTTTGGCAATAGTGCCTCTCCCAAAAAATGATGGCCATCATAACACTTTTATAAATGCACAGAAGAGAACAGAAGAAAGTTCAGAAGGAAGCATAGAGAAGCAAGATGATTTTGAAAGTAAAGTGTAGGATGTATCATATCCTCTTAAAAAAAAAAAAACAAGCACAGTATGAAAAGGAGATTCACAGCTTCATATAGAATCTTTTCCCCCATGTTCTGCTTTGTATATAGAAATGTGCTCTCTCTCTCTCTCTCTCCCTCTCTCTCCCTTTCTCTCTCTCTCTCTCATTCGTTCAGAATATAAAAATAAAATTTTAAATTAAAAAAAATTCCACAGGTACCATTGAAGCATTCCAGCTGTTGTCACCCATTCTCATTACATGATCAGCCCGTTTCCTTTTCTAGTCATCTATTCCTTGAATATTATCTTTTACACTACTCCCTAGGTGAAAATCATGTTTGTTTTGATGCTTAGTCATACCACACCAGGATGCACTTAGGTCCCCCATTCATCTTTTCATCTCCATTTGGATGAGCCACAATTTTGATTCTTCAGATAATGTTGTGTTGGTGACATATTATTTCACCATTAGTGTTTTTAAAATAGGCTTTGCACAGAGGGGTGGCTTAATGAATTGCTGTTGAATGAAAGAATGAATGAATCGTTGATTAATCAAGATAGTGATTGCCAAATGAAAATAATTATAATTATAATCTAATATTGATTCACAAAAGAGCGAGATTATTATGGGATGGATTCATTTGGAAAGGCTTCATAGAGTGTTTGTTGTTCAGTTATTTCAGTCCTATCAGAACCTTTGTGACCCCATTTGGGGTTTTCTTGGCAAAGATATTGAAGTGGTTTGCCATTTCCTTCTCCAGCTCATTCTACAGATGAGGAAACAGGCAAGCAGGGTTAAGTGACTTGCCTGAGGCCACATGGCTAGGAAATGTCTGAGACCAAATTTGAATTTCCAGACTCCAGGCCCAGCTCTCTGTGCACTATGGCGCCACCTAGCTGCCCTTACTCTTCAGAGTAAGAGGTACTTAAACTAGGCATTAAATAGAGGGAGAAATTGGATACCATAGAGAAAGGGGAAAAGCATTGAAAGAGAATTACCAGCTATATTCAGAACACAGTGAAAAGGTCAGTTCATCTAGAGCAGTTGGTATGGGTAAGCAGGAGGAGATAAGCTCTCGCTGGTCTTCTCAGCCAATAGCGATAACTCCTACTTTTGAACGTCTTTGAGCACAATTTGTGCCTTTCACGCCCTAGTTGTATTAGAATTGTAACATGGTTGACTTTGGCCCCAGCTCTCATGTCACCTGAGGGTTGGGCAGTCTCTTTCCTCTTTCATCGGCTTAAGCTCCCACCAGCTGCGTTCCTCCCATTTATAAGGGCCCAATGACTAGAATCTCGCTTCCCGTTAACCATTTAACATCAGATAGCCTTTACAAAAGGAGAGGAAAGGGGGCATTTATTATAGAGAAAAAGGAGAGAGGAGAAAGCCCTAAGGCCCTCTCCCTCACTGCATTGTCTCATCAGCTATGAATGATGGAGTAACCTCACTTCCTCAGATGTAAATGCAGTGCGACATGAGGAGTCTGGTCATTTTGAAGCACAGAAAGTTTCCAGGCAATGCAAAAAGGCTATTCTCAAGCATAATGGAAGGCCAATATAGAATGTCTTCAGTCCTGCCATCTCCCACAGGCAGCTCCATAGCATCTTCCATGTGAATGATGCCATCTTTGGTGGTCTAGGCATGCACCAGACTCCCATGACAGATGTAAGTTGTCAAGATGTTAGAAGACACCCTGCTTTCCAGAGCTAAGGCCCAGCAAACTCAGGCTGTGTCCTGAGCTTGGCATAACAACAAGCCTTTTCACTCACTCTCTGGATGATCTCAGCCCCAGCAAAATCCCAGAATTGTTTCATACCAGCACAGGTGTTCTCTGAGCTTGGGCAAGTACCCGTGCTCCAGTCATGAAACCCTGCTATGAATCAAACTTGACACTCTGTTGCTGTTACCCCTCACTGTCAGGGATCCAGCTTACTATGCAGCCATTGGAGCATGGAGCAAGCCTAGGGTTGGGGCTCCGGCTCATGTGTCCTTGCTTACAAGCCGTTTTTCCTCACTTTGAAATTAAATTCTCTGTGATTCCTGACTCCCCTGTCTCTAGCTTGTTTTGTTTGGCTCTGGCCACTCACTGATTAGAGACCGATTCCAGTCTGGTTAACAAAGTTCACGTGTTATCTCCCACATGTAGATTTTTAAGTCTCATGACAGAGAAGGATTGATCTTTACTACCCCTTCAGTATCTAACACAGTGCTAGATACTCCCCCACACCCCCCACACTCCCCTCCCCTGTCACTAGAAGCCTCCAAGCAGAGGCTGGAGGACCTCTCATTGGGAATGCTGGGGCGGGGGCAGGGACGTATTCTATTGAGATGTTGCTTCATAATGCTTGGCTAACAAACCAAGGCTAGCCTGAGATCTGCAATTCAGTGTCCACTTTTTGCACAAGGAACAACACATCTCATTTCTGATATGACTCTCACCCAGAACAGGCTAGCATAGAATTAAGGAAAGAAATGGTATAGAGATACATAGATATCTACATAGACCTACAGATATTAATCCCCTTCCCTTTACCCAGCTCCCATTTGCCCAGGTATTTCAAGTTGCTCTGTTGGAATACAATAATGATAAATAGTTAGCATAATGTAGCACTTTAAGATTCACAAAGTGCTTTACATATATTATCTCATTTGATCCTCACAACAACCTTGAGAGTTAGCTGCTATTATTATCCCCACTTTACTGATGAGGAAACTGAGACAGACAGAGGCTAAGTGACTTTCCTAGGGCCACACAGCTGGTAAGTGTCTGAGGGTAGATTTGAACTCAGGTCTTCCTGACTCCAGGCCCAAGGCTCTATTCACTGCTTTCTATTTACTCCCTAGGAAACCTAGAAAGTGACCCAAAGGTCACTAATATTGCAGCTCACTAGGTGACAAAGGGACCAGTCAGATTTCAAGGAGTACCTTCTCACTCCTGGTCTTGCTACTGGATAAGGAAAATTTCTTTGGAGGAAAAAAAAAGTGTCATTGGCAAAGTTGGTCTTACTCTCCACGACCTTATTCCTTAAATTCAATCAATCAATAAGCATTTACTAATCCCCTATTATGTGACTGGAACTGTGTTAGGTGCTAGAGATATAAATATGAAGAAATAAGTTATCCATTATCTCAAGGGGCTTACATTCTAACAGAACAGACAAGAGTTTGGAAAGGAAGATACTAGCTATCGTTCTATGAAGTTTCTCAGTTTCTGGCTTTTCAGGCTTCGTGATTAAGGAACAAAGATGTGAATATCTAACTTTAATCTGTAGTAAATCTAACTATGATACCATAATCATTATATTTTGCCTCATTTCAAGTAAAAAGGTGATCCAGCTGCCATTGGAAATAAACCAATGATTTGGGACCCCATGGCAGAGATTAAAAAACATAAATCTTGCATCTCAGAATCTGAGAAATTCCGAACTGGAAGAAGCCTCAGAGGTCAGCTAGCCTAATGAATACCTGAACCAAATTCCCTCTCCAAAAGCCCTGACAAGTCATACAACCTGGGATGGCAGCCACAGAATCAAGGAATCATAGAGTTAGTAGGGACCTCAGAGACAGTGATGATCAGTGGAGAGAAAATTGGGTTTAGGTTCAAAGGACCAGGGTTTTAACCTTGGTGCCATCAATTAATAGCCTTACTTAGCAAGGACAAGCCACCAATCTTCTCTAGCACTCATGAAATTGCATGATCTGCATGGTCCCTTCCAACACTAAAATCTTACGTTCCTCAAATCGTCTAATCCAACTCTTACCTCAAGTGGGCAATCCATCTGTAATATCTCTGACCATAAAGCATGGAAGAAACCTGATGACATGTGCTATTAGCTGGTTCCTAGAGGAGTCATGAATCCAGGCTCTTTCTCTTCACCATCTCTATTCCAACCTCGTGAGCTGCTCCTATACATGACATTCCATTTCCATCATCTTCTTGCCTTAGAACAGGCTTATCTGGGAACCTATGTACTCCCTTCTCACCTAGTCTTCTTAAGACCACACCGTTTCAGGCTACAAAATAAACCCACAAAAATTTGCAGCCTTTCTAGATAGTAACAAGAAAATCCAAAAAGTAATAGTGAGGAGTCTGAAATAGAAGAAAGGTAAGAGGAGGCGGGTTGGGTATATGCAATTGCCCACTCCAGGCCCAATGCTTTATCCACCAAGCCACCTAGCTGCCTCAATTTCCCTTACTGGGGCACTAGCAATTGGGAGGATCAGGAGAAGGTTTCTGTAGGAGCTCACACTTGAGCTGAGCCTTGAAAGCAGGTATAGAGGCCTAAAAACAATTATTGACATCTTTTTTTTTTCATATCACCCACATTTCCCGACTGATTCTCAGATAACTTATGCATTCGAGCTCAGGTTTTCCTGACTTAATGGCCAACACTCTAGCCTCTCCCTAGCTAGGTGGTAATAATAATAATAATAATTATATATCACTTAACATACGTGATCTCACTTGAGACTAACAACAAACCTGTAATATTAGTGCTCCATGTATTATGATCTCCAATCAAGAGAAGAGGGAGCTAACGCTTAAGGAGATAAAGGACCTTGCCCAAGGTCACGCACCAGTGAGTACTAGAGCCAGAATGTGACATCTGGAGAGAAGGATTCCAAGAGAACAATAGCAATAATGTCTAACATTTACATGGTGATTTAAAGCTTGCCAAGCACCTCACCCATTTGAGGTTCATCAAAATTCAAATGAGGAAACTGAGGCTCCAAGAGCCCATGACCACATAGCTAAGAAGGGTCAGGCACAAGATCCAAACCTATGTCTTTTCTAATCCCACATCCAACACCCTATTCATTATGGTGCACCGCCTCAAGGGAAGCCTGTCTCAATCCAGGCAAGTGTGTGTTCTCCAGAAGTCTTTGAAGATAATTCAAGAAATAATGAAGAGATTGCTAGACACCTGAATTTGAATCCTGCCTGGGACACTTTCTGGCTGGGTGATCATGGACAAGTGTCCTGACTTTTTGGAGCCTTGATTTCTCCATCTATAAAATGGAGATGATCATAATACCTATAGCACATACCCAACAGGGTTGTTATGAGTCCCAAATGAGATCATGAATGTAAAGGCCTTTGCACACTGTGAGCCTTGTACTAATGATTGTGTCACATGCTTCAAATTCCAGTCAGGCTGGACTACTCCCCACTTGCTGGACAGTATGTACTCTCCCACAGCTGAGCCCTTCCTCAGAATGTTCCCTCCTCCTGAAATATGCACCACCCTCATGTCCACCTGATGAACCCGGGTTTGGAGGCTTAGCTCAAATGCCACCTCATCCATTGAACATTCCCACCCATGCCTATCCACCCCAAGCAAAGCAGCTTCTCCTAGTCCGTTGAACTGTTCCATTGAATCTTCTCTGTACTTCTAAGGCCTTCTTATATTCCACTCTATAGTCATTTGCACACATAGCTAATTGCCCCTTCTAGGTAGTAAGCCCTTCAGGCAGGGTTACCCTCCTCATTTATCTTTGGCTCTCTGGCACTAAGCACAGTACCTCCCCACACAACAGATCCCTAATAAACATTTATTGAATTGGAATTGTCTCTGCTCCAACACAGCAAATTCAGAGCAGACTCTCCCCTCAAATGGTACAAATCTGTTGCATGAGCCCCCTTCATACAAAAGAGGAAGATGAAGGTTGGGCAGAGACAGCAAAATTGGATGAGGGTTGTGTTGGCAAATTTTTAACAGTGGTCTGGGGGAAAATATATGCAAGATGCTTTTAAATTTAGTATGTATAATCAATATTTTCTCCATCAATTTTCTAAGTCTTGACTATCAACAAAACAATAAATCAGGGCCTATTTTGTAGCCTTTGCTGATTTCTGAAATGTAAATACATTGAAAATGTAACAACCATCTTTCTGAAGCCAATAGGAGCTGGTTCCAGCATGTCCTGGCACCCAAAGAAATCTGCCAGCCCCTACATTTAGCTTGATCTATGTTCCATAAACTATGCACTCGTAAAAGGCTCTGTCTTCCTTTGTCTCCTCCAGGGCAAAAGTTCACAGTGTTTTAACTATAGGTCATCCATAACCAGCCAGCTGCCTTTACCAAACTGGCTTCCTAAGATTCAGCAACAAAGGCACAAAAGTTTTCTTCCCCTCCTCAGTCCAAAGCAGGGATCCAAAGATGGTAGTGAGGCATGGAGTCCACACAGCTCAAACTCTTTTGTACAAGTAGGTGCTCTGCCAATGGTCTGCAATCATTAGACAACATTGACTTAAGGCAAGTGTGAGCCTTCAGCTTTTTGATTCCTTGAATTCCCTGAACCTGCTTGGCTCACCTAGGTTCTTCAAGTGCCAAGAGGGAAGTGGGTTCAGAGTGATTATGTACAAAGTTAATCATATTTAATCCATCAAAAATCATTCACTGTGTGTGTATATATATATATATACATATACACACACACATATGTCATCACTTCTTTAATTTATTTATTCAAAAATGTTTACTGACAGAAATGTTGATCAGTAGAAGAAGTACTAAATTTGGGTTCAAATCCTGACTCTGCTATTTATAATCTGGGTGAGCTCAGCCTAACTTCTCTATACCTCAGTTTCCTCACCTGTAAAACAAGGAGGCAGGATATGATAACCTCTAAGGTCCCTTCCAGCTCTAATTCTATGATCCTATGGCCGGGAGTAATTAGTCTGACCTCCTACTACATTACAGAAGTCATTAGCCATCAAAGTAGTTGCTTAAAACAATTATAATCATAGAATACCCAAATTAAAGGCAACTCAGAGACCATCTAATGTCTAATACACCCCCACACTGATTCACTGTATAAATTCTCCTAAAATATTTTCAAGTGATCATACTACCTCTACTTGAACATCTCTTGGGACAAAGAATTCGCCATCTCAACAAGTCACCCCATTCCATCAATGGATATCTCTAGTTGCTGAAGTCTTCTTCTCCAAAATTTATACTCATTAGTCCCAAATCTGCCCTTCAAAGCTAAATGCCCTGCTCTCTCTTCCCCATGACAGCCCTTCAGATATTTGAAAATAGCTATCACATCCCCATTTCCCTAAGTCTTCTCTTCACCAGGATGACATCTTCAGTTCCTTCTAACAACTTCTCATCTGACATGGTTTTAAGGCCATTCTAGTCACTCTACTCCAAATGCCCTTAAATTGCCCAACAGTTACGATAGTTGTATCTCTGAGGTACTAAATAGGATTTTCCTTAAAGATTATATGGTTTGGGTATTA
Organism: Vombatus ursinus; assembly: GCF_900497805.2. Classification (NCBI taxonomy): domain Eukaryota; kingdom Metazoa; phylum Chordata; class Mammalia; order Diprotodontia; family Vombatidae; genus Vombatus; species Vombatus ursinus. The sequence goes on along the minus strand of NW_020954907.1, from coordinate 1,866,637 downwards.
GTCAAGTAGATCGATAGATAGAGATATCCAAATGGCATAACCATTTCTACATCTATGTAACAGAGGACTGGTACCCACTCAGCCTGAGCCAGCATGAAGACAAGAGTCCATTGTGAGTGTAATGGGAGTCTGGCCACTGAGCCCAATCTCATGTACATGTGTAGAGTATCACTGATACAGTTCTCCACATGGAAGAAGCTAAAGAACTTGTTTCTGGGAGAATCCTTACAATATGTAATGGAAATGTCTTATAAAAATTTGGATCACTTACAGGCAGACCTTCCGTAACTTGTTTCAATCAGCTAATACTATGGTGAATAGGAGCTTCTTTGGTTGGCTACAATTGTGTAGACAGAACTGTGGCTATATTCAAAAGGCATGAGGGAGGCAGAACCTCAGCCCTTTCTCTTCCTCTGACTTCTCCCTAATAGGTGGCATTCTGGGGAGAGAAGAGATACAATACTATGAAAGCCTTGGGCCCTCTCCATCTGAGGCCAATAGGTAGTCCATGATTATGAACTTCTGTTCTTTACCTTGTCTTTGTTCTTGCATTTTAGGTAAAGAATATTAGGGGAAAAATTTTTTAAAAATTTTTAAGAATATTGGAGGCTATAACCTTGTACATTTCCAAAGGTCTAGGAGTCAAATATATTCTGGATCTTACAGAAAAATGGTCTAGCTTGGAGGTCCCAAGGAGTAAGAAATGGATCTTCTCTCTCCAATATGCCACTCATTAGGAAGAAGTCACAAAAAAAAAAGTCACCAGAAGAGAACCTGGGTGATTAGGGGATGGTAGTACCCCCAACAGAAAGCAGAAAGTTCAGGACAGAATTTAGGGGGAAAGTCTTGTTTTGGACATGCCAATGCTGAGAACTCAGGGCTATCTCCATGCTATGGAGAGACATTGGTATAGGATCTTAGTGGAGATAAAGTATTAATACATAAAAAAAAACCAATAGAAAGAAATATAGATATTTTAAAGTTATACACTCATATTTGCTAGGTTCTCAACCCTCACAAATAAAAAACTCATTTGTTTAACAAGAGCTATTTTGGAGAAATGAAAATTGACATAAATTAAGAGGACCCCTGAATGAGTTCCAGAGACAACTTGTTACACACCCACCTCCTACCCTTCCAAAGCCATCACTCACCACTAACAAAATTGTAGAAAATAGAAGGATTCTACCATCCGGTTGTGGGTGAGGAGCTGAACCCACCCGTCTAAAGAATAAACAGTTGTCTGGCAACTTCCTTGAAAACTTGGGTGTGAGTTTATGCTGAGAAATCTCACTTTTATGTAACTGGATTGGAAAACCCTCCCCAAAAGCAACCATAGCTTTCAATCTACCAAGGCCCTGGGCTTTGTTGAAGGGAGGGAGTGGCAGACCAGCAATCTAAGTCACACGGAAATAAAAAGTTGATATTTTAACTGATTTTTTAATCAATTTCCTTTGTGTCACCAGTCCACAGTGTTGTGAATCATTTCTGCCCAAGCATGACCAGTGTTATCACAGAACTTTTGAGTGGGAAGGGATCTCAGAGGCCGTGGAGATCAACCCAACCCTGAATGAAAAACCCCTCAACATTATACCTAGCCACTGGACATTCAGCCTTTCCTTAAAAATTTCCAGGCAGAGGGAATCCACAATCTCCCAAGGCTGTCCATTGGCCTCAACTAGCCTCTGCTGATGGGGGCCTTTACATCAAGCCTATATACGCTCCTTTGGCACTTTCACCCACTGCTTTCAGTTTTACCCTATGGTCTAATTCCTCTCCTAGTAGAAAGCCCTTTGAATATTTCAAATTAGCTGTCTTATCTCCTTTAAACCTTTTCTTCTCAAAGCTAAACATTCGCAGTTGCTTCACGGCCCTAGGGGTATAGAATAGTAGATTTGGAGTCCAGAAGGCCTGGCTTCAAATCCCACTAGCTGCCACCCTGAGTGAGTCATTTTACTTCTCTCAGCCTCCCTTTCTTCATCCGTCAAATGGAGAGATAAAAGCACCTACGTCCCTGGGCTGTTGAGAGGAGCAAATGAGATGATATTTGTAAATCACTTTGCAAACTTTAATGCTTTATATAGATGATGATGATGATGATGATGATGATGATGATGATGATGATGATGGTGATGGTGATGACTATGATGATGACGTGGCATATTCTAGAGATTCTTCACCATCCAAGGCTGCCATTGTCTGGATACTCTAAAACTCCCCAATATCCTTCCTAAAATATGGGGCCCAGAACTGAACACACACTTCCAGATGGAGTCTGACCAGGGCAGAGCACAGCGGTTCTACCCCTTAGTTCTAGGCACTGTGTCTCTCTTGCTACACTTTTGTTTGGCTCGTCCTGCCTTCTTTAAACATAAGGAGAGGCGGTGACTGCCTCATAACGAGGTACAGTGTCAGAGAACCTAGGCTCAGATCCTAGCTCTGTCACTACAGGAGTGAACCTCGGTTCTCTGGGCCTCACTTTCCTCATCTGTAAAGTGAGAAATTGGACTACATGACCTCTAATGTCCCTCCCTTCCAGCTCTAAATCTATGATCTGGTGATCCCTCCATCCAGTCGAGTTTCAAGTAGCTCAGGGTATAATATCCAAGTTAGCCACTAGGTGGTGCTCTACTTGAGCTATTCTTTTCACGCCTGGCTCAGGCTTTTAGGGCACCATAACAGCCAGCCTCAGAATATTTCAATAGACTCTAATATCCCTTCTAGCCGTTGGAGTACACTCGAAACCTAAACTCCTCTCCTCTCTGCCTGCTAACTATGCGCCTTTTGCAAAAGAAAGGGGCTTTTTTCCCCCTGCACCTGTTATTTCTTCCCATATTCATATCTAGGAGCAATTAATGAAATATCAAAAATTAGAGTACTTGCTATAATTATCTTGGCTCTGCCCTCCTCCATTAGCATATAGTTCACTCTCTCAATTTCTCTCCCCTCTCTACCCAGTGATTCAGATAAGCAACACATGGGTCACTAAGAGGAGAAAAATGAAAGTAGAGCAAATAAATTCATCTACCTGCATGCAGTTGATTGTTCAAGACAAGCTAGGTGTCCCCATTTCTTCTTCCCTTCCCTTTTCCCCAACCATCCTCATTTATGGGAAAATCCCCATGTGCTTCTGTTGCCCACAGAATAAAAGAAAGCAGAAAGATTCTCACAGTGTTTGTTCTTTAGGGACAAAGGAAGGTGGAAAAACAAAGGCTTTGGCTGGCTCTCCATAGGATTTGGCTGGTGATTGATAGGATTCATTACATCTCACGGGCTGCAGCTCATTCTGAGCAACAGAAGGTCCTACCCCTTTGGTGGTATCTCAGATCCAACTGGAAGATTTGAAAGTGGCCATAAAACATAGTCATCCTCTTTTTATAGTGTGCTTGGTTGTAGAAGGGTGGTTCAACACCCGGAATCACCCCTTTAGGGTAGAAATTTCCCGTACTATACTTTCCCCTCTGAATTTTCTGAGTCCTTAAGAAAGACAGAGGGGCAGTTAAAATGACCCAAAATTCCTACGGGTTATGTTGGCATTAGCATCTTGGCCAACATATCACATAATTAAGAGGCAAACTGGGAACTGGACTGAAAGTCAGAAGATCTCAACTCAAATCCTGCCTCAGACAGTTACTAGTTTCGAGGCCCTAAGGAAGTCGCTTAACCTCTCTGTTCTTCAATTTCCTCATCTGTAAAATGAGGAAGTTGCACTTGAAATCCTCTAAGGTTACATCTGATTCTATGACTCATCTTGAGCTTCCAGTCTACTAAAATCCCCAGACCTTTGTCAGACAAACCAGGATCTAGCCTCCTCCATCTCCCCAGTTTTAGGAATATAACAATGGCAGGTTACCTAAACAAGTAGAGTGTATTAATTGGAGGTCATAAGGCAAAGTAGGAGGTAGAATGCATTAGCTAGGGGATAGGTGGCAAGAGAACCAGCTTAGCTAAGTACAAAGAAGATTAACACCAGTAGGCTGGCTACTTGGTGATAAATTCTTTAGCCATGGAAACCCATGAAATGGAAAAAGAAAAAATACCAAATGGACCTACTCCTATGCCATCTCCTTTTTGCAGTTGTGGTCATAGTAGTGGAATGGTAGAAGAGGGGGTAGAGAGTGCTAAGAACTACACAGTTTTTAAATCTGTGATGCATAAACCCTCTCAGGGTGAGGATTAGAAGGGAAATAGGGGAGATGGATTGAGAGTTAGTGAGAAATAGAGAAAATATCCATTTTGTCCTACTCCATTAATATTAAATTAAAAAGGTTTTGTACAAACAAAACCAATGCAATCAAGATTAGAAGGAAAGTAGAAAGCTGGGAAATATAGCAAATGTTTCTGATAAAGGCCTCATCTCCCAAATATATAGAGAACTGAGTCAAATTTGAAAGAATACAAGTCATTTCCCAACTGATAAATGGTCAAAAGATTTGAACAGGCACAGTTTTCAGATGAAAAAAATTAAAGCTATCTATAGTCATATAAAAAAGTGCTCTACATCACTATTGATTAGAGAAATGCAAATTAAAACAACTCTGAGGTACTATCTCATACCTATCATATTGGCTAATATGACAGAAAAGGAAAATGATAAATGTTGGAGAAGATGTGGGAAAATTGGGGCGACAATACATTATTAGTGGAGTTGTGAACTAATCCAACCATTCTGGAGAGCATTTTGGAACCATTCCCAAAGGCAATCAAACTGTGAATACTCTTTGATCCCAAAACACCCCTACTAGGTCTGCATCCCAAAAAGATAATAAAAAAGGGAGAAGGAATTACATGTACAAAAATATTTACGGCAGCTCTTTTTGTGGTAGCAAAGAACTGGAAATTGAGGGGATGCCCCACAATTGGGGAATGACTGAATAAGTTGTGGTATACTAATATAATGGAATACTATTGTACTATAAGAAATGATGAGCAGGTGAATTTCAGAAAAACCTAGACTTACATGAACTGATGTTGAGTGAGGTGAGCAGAACCAGGAGAACATTTTACCCAGTAACAGCAACATTGTGCTATGATCAATTATAATACACTTAGCTCTTCTCAGCAATACAATAATTCAAAATAATTCCAACACCCAAAATCAAGACCACCCAGTTAGTCTTCTCCTTGGGGTAGATCAAACCACCTCTAGTTTTATAAGGACAGAATTGTCCCATGGGGACAGGATTAGCCTAAACTAGTTTCTGTTTAAGCTGTCCCAGCTTAAGCTAATTAGCAAGGAAATGCCTGGAGACTAGGAGTGATGACCTTTTTCAGCCTCTCCTTTAGTTCCAACTGTAGGAGAAGGCAATTTTGAGCTTAACTGAAAAATTATGTTTGACAAAAAAGAAGATAGGGTAGAATCAATTATTCAATTATGTAGCATAATTTTAATTTCCTCGTGCCCCATTTTGATGCACTGAGAAACACTGTTTCTTCAATGAATCACCAGCTGATATGCCAATTATCAAATTTTTCTACCACTTAGGATGCTTGGGATTATTGGAAGGACTAAAGGGCTAGGTCAAAACCTTTAGGGTGACATGGGAATCACCATTTGCGGGGGAGGAATTAACCCAGGTAACTAGGGTCAGGACCTTAGGCTCTGGGGAAACAAAACGTCTTTCTTCCAGATCCACAGCCCCTACTCCTCCCCCACATCGTAATATATTACTCTTCCTGTAAGAACCTTCATGGCTATTTCTCTTTTTATTCTCTTGGGTCCCATTTTTCCATTCTGCAGTCTTTGGCTCTTCCTCCTACAATAAAGACACTCATGTGAATCACAAGGTTTTGAGATTGCCCCAAACACTGCCCACATATAACACTGCCTTTGAAACAGCCAATTGGTTTGGGCTGAAGCTTCTGGCATTAAAGTAATAACACTTCTTTTGTTCTCTTTTTCCAGTTTGTCCATCTCCTGTTTGTCCTGTTCTTGTTTTACTTTCTCCCTACCTTCACAACCAAGTAGGACAATGCCCTTAAGCTGACCTTCAGGCATCTCATGCCATCCAGGGTATCATTTATAGAAATATTTCCTTATTTCAGGCAATGATTAACATGTTTATGTGTCAATATTACATGTTAATATGTTAGCATATAGTAATGTGATAATAACAATATGTTAATACATGCATATTTCAGGTTGATGGGGTCTGGTCTCCCATACAGTTTAGCACTTTTGCACAGCCTATCATAAAAATGATTAGGATTCTCAACCTCCTCTTGCACTATCTCCTGGAACTTATTCCAGTTCTCTAGACACGCTGCATAATCACTCAGACCTTTAAGCAAAGATTGCCTGGCCTGCTGTAATCTAATGTAATCATCCATATCAATGGGTCCCAATATGGGTCTTATAAAAGTCAAATGGGGAGATCATTGGGATTGGAGACCTCCCCCTCCACTGGGGCAAACCTATTTGTTGCTTCTATGATGTTTCATCTTTCCCCCATGGAGAGTAGAGTCACCATGAAATCAGTTACATCTTCTCAAGGAGAATTATAACCTCTAAGTATGGCTTTAAAGTGATCTATGACTGCTCCAGGGATTATTTCACTTTCTTCTTTGTATACCAGCATTTCCCACAGTGCCTGGCACATAGTAGACACTGATTGATTGAGGAAGGACCTAGGAAGTACCCAGTGGCACTTCTGGCTGTCATGACCATGTCTAAATTCATCATGTGAGACCCTAGGACTGGGCTGTGGAAGGCAAAGTAGATGAAGAAGCATGGAAGAGTGAAGTGAGTACCACTTTCACATGATGCCTCCAACAATTGGGGAAAAGTAAGAGACTTGCAAATCTATGCAAGATATATTTAAACTAAAAACAGAGCAGGAGGGAGAACAACAACCATGTTTATTAACCTGGCCAAATCCTACAAAGAGTAGTGGTTATGACATGAGAAGAATGTTAGTGGATCAGACCAGTAACTAATAGTAAAATATGTAAGAAGAAATACGTGATCCAGGTTTATAAATACAAATGCATTAAGTATGGTTAAGGTGAGCTAGAGATTTGAATGCATGGAGGCAAATACACTCAATTGATTAATTAATAAGCTTTTATTAAGCATATATTATGTACTAGGTATTGGGTGCCAGAAATACGAAGAAAAATTGAGTCATTCACTCAACTTCATAATTATCCATTAATCAACAAGCAGTTATTACATTTATATGACGTGCCAAGCATTATGTTAGGTGATAACTATGCAAGTATGCTGGTTTAAAAAGGGAGAGATTGATTAGTGCAACAGATTAGGTATATGACATACAGAAGCAAACATCTCTAGTACCCTCCCAGTACTTGATAAACACAAATACCCCAACTACTGCACAAGTATTTACTATATGACAAAAACCTCTGGGAAAATTGGACAGCAGTATGGAAGAAATTAGGTTTATACCAACATCTCACATCTTATGTCAAGATAAATTTCAAATGGACCTTAGATGTGAAGGTTATATTATAAACATATTAGAGAAATATGGAAGAAATTGCCTATCATACTTAGTGATTAAAGAAAAGTTCCTTGAATAAACAAGGAATATAGAGGATCACAAAAGATAAAATGGATAATTAATAACAAAGTAGAAAAGATTTTGCATAAACAAATCCAATAAAGCTAAGATTAATAGGGAAAAAACTGGAGAAAAAATCTTTGCAGCAAGTTTCTCTGATAAAGATCTCATTTCCAAGATATATAAAGAACTAATTCAAAATTATCAGAAAAAGAGCCATTCCCCAATTGTGAACAAGTAGTTCCCAAGGGAAAAACTCGAGACTACCTATAGCCATATGAAAAAAAAAATGCTCCAAATCACTACTAATTAGAGAAATGCAAATTAAAACAATTCTGAAATTGTAGCCATGATGTAGCAAAGATGATAAAAAAGGGAAATGATAAATATTAGAGGGGCTGTGGGAAAACAGGCGCTTTAACACATTATTGGTGTGGGTATAGCAACTCTGGAGAGTAATTTGGAATTAAACCCAAGAAGTTACTAATCTATGCAAGTCCTTTGATCCAGATGTACCACTGCTAGGCCTTTATTCAAAAGTGATCAAAGAAAAAGGAAGGTCCTCTATACACAAAAATATTAACAGAAGCTCTTTTTGTGGTGACAAAAAAAAAACCTGGAAACAAAAGAGATGCCCATCAATTGAGGATTGGTTGAATAAGATGCGGTCTATGAATGGTATGGAATACAATTGTGCTATAAGAAATGATGAAATAGATGATTTTATAAAAACATGGAAAGACATATGAAGTGATGCAGAACAGAATCTGGAGAACAATTTATATCATAACATTAATATTATAAAAATGAAAATTTTTGAAGACTTTTATAAACTAATGAAGAATAAAATAAGCAGAATCGAAAAAATTTTATTTATATAGTAGCAACACTGTGAAGTCAAACAACTTGAAAAGCTGAAAGAACAATTATTAACAGAATGAGAATCCATGATTCCAGAGGACTAATGATGAAACATACTATCCACCTCCTGATTATTTAGGATGCAGAATGAGACATATATTTTTGCACATAACCAATGAGGGAAATTGTTTTTGCTTAACTGTGCCTATTTATTACAAGGAAATTGGTTTTTTTTTTATTTTTTTCAATAATGTGGAGAAGGGCAAAATAGGTTTCTGTTCACTAAAAAATAATTCTAAATATAGAGAATTGGGGGTATGTAGATGTGGCAGATAAAATATATAGAGCATTTACTATGTGCTAAGCATTAGGAAATCAAATACTACAAGCAAAACGACCATGCCTACCCTCAGGCGGAGAAGGTGCTTGTGCCAGGGGAAGGTAGAGAAATCCAAAGAATCAGAAGCAGAGCCTGGAAAGAAGTGAGCCTTAATTGGAGTGGGTACTTGCTCAAATGAAGGTTTCAGGTAGAAAGGTGTAGAAGTACCTCCTGAGTGAGAAGTCAGCTAGGCTAGAGGTGGAAGAGTCCAGATAATCAGGAGCTGAGGCAAGAAAGAAGGGAGCCATGGTGGAGCTAGACACTTCTTCAAATGGAGGTGACCAATCCACCTCTCTGATGATATCTTTCAACCATTTCTCTTGTACAATCTTTCATTGGTAATGTGGTACAACTTATTCAGACCAATCATGCTCTTCTTTCTCCATTGACATCAGTGTGATTGACTCTTCAATTCTTCAAAGATTGCGGTAGTTCATGACTTGAAGTCATACAGCACTAAGTGGAAGAATATGGAGGCAAAAAGATGGGCCTTTGTTTCAGAGAGAAGCTTGGGGTTATTTGAAGCCCTTCCCAGAGTGGTCCCACCCCTCTGTTCATGGCCAATTTCTATCCAAAATCCATGTACTAATGAATCAAATATATGGATTGCCCAACCAACTGCCTATCATAATCTGGACAATAAGCATTCATCATCAACTTGATTTTTCCTGTGGAAAGCGTGAGACTGAACTCTATTCAGTGTTTATGGGTCTCAATCAAGAGGCTTTACAGTGGCTTAGGGGCTGATGCAACCAATACAAAATCTGAAACCAGGAGCACCTGGAGGACCTCACCATCTAGAAAATCCTTCTTCAATTTGGATTCTCTGATGGATAGAAAATACCTTCAGTGGCCCTCTCTCTCCCTCTTTCATATCTTGTTTAAATGTAATCATCAGAGGGTAAATGAGCAGTTATTTCGATCTTTAAAAGTTTCCTAGAATTTAGTATGATTTCAACATATGCAGGAGAAACCGCTTGTTAGAAGAGAGCCTTTAAGGTGATATTGTGCTCTATTGAATCAATTTGTTGTTTTGTTTTGTTTTTTAATATTCAGTAAGCAATGAGGACAGTGAGATAAAGACCCTATTCTCTATACTGTTGAGTCAATTGTATGACCATAAATGTTATTTGTTGTAGCTTGTTTGTGGAATCTTGCTTATTTTCTTCTCACATCTTTGTCAAGGATACCCTTAAAACAAATATAGATTATTCTTATAAAAATTTTTATATTGTTGAACAAGTAGGCCTATGAATCAGTAAGTATTAATATTCTCTTGGCCACCTTTTTGTGGGTTAGCAATAAAGTCTGAGTTTTCCCCCCCAAACTTTTGGCATCTTCCTCTCTTTCGTATACATTATAAATGAACGAATGAGGGAGTGAAGGTAAAGCATTTATTAAATGTTTAATAACTACTGTGCAGAACACTGAGGATATAAATACCAAAGTAAGACTCCACTGCTTAAATTCCGTCCTGAATTTTTCTGCTTCCTTTCCTGTTGTATTTCCCAGCAAACCCTTTTTAAAATGTCTCTGGCGTTTCTTTCAGCAGAATATATGCTACTCAAGTTGGAACAATACAAAGATTAGCCAGAGCCTTTGTACAAGGATGCATTGATGGTGTGCCCCATATTTTAACAAAAAAAATTTTTAGTACCTCCAAAAGATCATGTTCTATTTTCTGGGAGCAAGAGTAAATAACCTGTGTGTCCACCTCTCTACCATGCTCGGGTTTGGATAAACCAAAAAAAAAAAAAAAAAGAAACAAGGGCTCAGATTCTTGAAATCTAGCCACTGCTCAGATTCTTACAATTCGGCCACTAGCTCACTATTGTTCAGACCCCTTAAGAGCCTGCCCAATATGACAGATGTTCTAATACACCTTGTCTTTGGCTGGAAGAAAAAAGAAAGAAAGAAGGTGATGGCACAAAGATACCAGGAGGGAGCACCATTGAGCCAAGTTGTGGGCTTGCTGTTAAAAGGGAAGAAAAACAGAGTGGGGTTGGCAGGTGCTGGTAGAGACTCAGGTGCTATGCGGCAAAAAGCTCTAGACTTGGAAGTGAGAGACCCTAGGTTCTGCGGCTTGCTAAATGTCTAGAGCGGGTCATCTGCCGTTTTGTGTATTTGTATGCCCTCAGTACCCACCTTTTGGTGCTTAATAAAAGTTTGTTGAAAAAAATAAAAATAAACTAATCAATTTTTAAAAAACAGGAAAAAAAAAACAAAAGTTTGTTGAACAGAACTCAAGGAACGTTGAATTGCATCATGGCAGAGCTGAGAGCCAGTTTGGTGTAACGGATATCTCTATCCCTGATGGCCCTGATCAGGCAGGGACCCTACCTCTGATCTACGGGGGCTGTGGGACCCTGGGCTGGGCAACGTTCTAAGACTCTGAGTGACAGAGGAGGTGCCCGTCCACTTTGGGAGAGTTAATTTCCCCGCTGAGAGATCAATAAAGTCACAGATTCAGTTCAAAATACCTCATAGAACACAGGCCTTGGAGTCTGACCCCCTGGCTCTGTAGCTTATGAGAGCTGTCACCTTAGTGGGCAAGGCAAGTCACTTTCCCTCTGGGGATCTATCTCAGTTCCTCCGTTTATAAAACGAGGAGGTTGGAATAGATTATCTCTAAGGTCTCCGCCCGCTCTAGAGTCTATGGACGTGATAGGTGCTTAGTAAAAGTTTCTTAGTCTAGACTGGAGTTTTCATCTGGGTGGGGAAATCCCAGCATGGAAACTATCTTCACGGGTACAGATTGGCACCTCTTCTGGACCAATGGATTTGAGAGCTGAATAGGCACTGGGGTGATTTGCACTAATAATAATGTTGCACTTTTAAGGTTTACAAAGTGTTTAACGTAAGTTGCGTCATTTGAGAGTCACAACAGCCCTGGAAAGTAAGACGGAGTTCTTATCCGTGTTTTACAGATGAGGAAACTGAGGCTCCCAGCGATTTGCCCAGGATCCCTCACTAGACAATGTCTCAGGCTGCATTTGAATTCGCTCTTCCCGACTCCAAAGCCAGCTCTTCATTCGCTGCGCCACCTAGCGGTCGTTAACACTGGGAGATTAATCAGTCAACGCTCGTTAATTGATTGATTAGTAAGGGACTAGGGTGCTGTTTTGCGGGGATGGATTGACAGCTGACAGTGGGCGTACGCCGTTTTAAGAGCGAAGGCGCCGCGGCCGCTCCGGGCTCGCGTAACCCCGCGCAAGGCTCGTCACGTGAACGTGGGGTCACGTGGCCGGGCCGTCACGTGAGGCGGGGGTGGGGCCGGCACTGCGGCTCCCAGAGGCTGGTCTCGGGGCTCGCGCTCGGGAGCAGAGGAGACGCCGCGGGAGCCGGGCCGGTGTCTGAGGGGAGGAGGTCGAGGCGGAGGCCGGCCGGGCGCCCCCCGTCCCTGGCACAGATGAACGGGCCGGAGCCGGAACCGGGGCCCGGGCCCGGGCCCGTGTGGGAGCGGCCCTGGTCCTTGGAGGAGATCCGCAAGAACAGCCAGAGCTGGTCCCTGGCTGCGGACGCGGGCGTGAGTGGGGCTGGGTCGGGTCACGCGGGCGGGGGCGGGACTCGAACCTCGGGCCGAGCCGGAAGAAGCGGCAGCCCGCGGGTCACCCGATTTGTGTGGGGTTTTTCCCTGTCTCCCCTTCCCCCAAACCGAACACCAGAAGCACTCCGGCCAGACGTGAAGTTAAAGAGCGTTTATTAAGCACCTACTATATACAGGGCACTGGGCTGAGCGCTGCGGGTGCGGTGAAAGTTGAGGCAGCCCCTGCCCCCGTGGGGCCCTCAGTCCAATGAGGGAGACAACAAGCCTCTAGCCAGGGATGTAATTAGCAGGGGGAAGGGAAAGACTTCCGGGAGAAAGTGGGATTTTGGCTAGGACTTGAAGGAAGCCGGGGGACAGAGGTGAGAAGGGACGGCATTCCAGTCGTGGGGGTCAGCCAGTGCCGGTGCGTGGAGTCTGGAGATGGGATGTCATGTGCAGAGACCCGAGTCTCTGGTAGTGGAGTGAGAGAGGGGGGATGGGGAGAAAGAAGACTGGAAAGGTAGGAAGGCCTTTAAAATCTCCATTTTGGCTTTAACCTGCTTTCTGCACCATTTAAAACTATGGTTTGACTTGAGGGAAAAGGTTTCTTGAGATGAGTAAATGTCTTCTCCCTTTCTTTGTCTCTCTGTGTTTAGCACAGCGCCTGGCACATAGTAGGTGTTATGACTGATCCATTGATGAGGGAAGGGGAGAGGCAGGGAAGCCTAGAGAAAATTTTTTGTTCTTTTCGTCCTCGTCAGCCTGCCCTCAAGGTTGTCACAAAGACAGTAGCTTAGACATTGACCCACTTATCCTAGAGAACTCTATTTCCAAGGCTTCACTTCGGACTCTCCATGATTGGAACACTGGGAGCTGTCCGCAGTTGATTATTGAATCCTTTAGGGGGAACAAGATAGGATCTCATCAGTTTAAATAGTTTTAAGCTCAAAATCCACATCTTTTAGCCCATTTTGTTCTTTTGCTTCTGTTTTTCAATCTTAACATTTATCTCTGTTCCATGACCAGCTAACTAGTGAAAATTTCAACCAAAAATGATTTTACGGCACTGAAATGTTGACAAAGGGTGATTTGTTGGATGTTGCTTTAGTTTTTACCCAATGCTTTTCATCACCTTTCTTGATGGTGAATATGCTAGCCCTAACCCTCCTTCCTTGTGTCACTCACAAAAGGAAAGGAGCCCTCCCCAATGAGATGTTGATTTCACAATTGACATACTGGGGGAGGAGGGAGGAAGAAACAGATGCTGAAACTTACTTCTCCAGTCAAAATTTAAGCTTAAAAGATTGTTGCTGTGTCTTTTGAAAATAGCTTTTACAGTTTCTTCAGGAGTTCTCACAGCAGACCATCTCTAGGACACATGAAATCAAGAAACAAGTGGATGGATTGATTCATGAAACAAAAGCTACAGATTGTCGCCTTCACAATGTCTTCAACGACTTCCTCATGCTGTCTAATACCCAGTTCATTGAGAATGTGAGTTCCTCAGATACTAATGTCAAATTTGACATTTTTGTTTCTATAGCTGATCTGGTATGAATTTTTAAAAAAACAACTTTATATAGTACTTTAAGATTAACAAAGCATGTTCCTCATAACAACCCTGTGAGGTGCCTCGCATAATTATTCCCATATTGTAGATGAAGAAACTGAAGTTTTGAGTATGACACATCTCTGGTCATGAGTGAAATCTGGCTTGAATTTTAGAGTGACCACCTATTAGGGTAATGGAATCATATTCAGAGGTCTCAGAAGTCAACTCGTCGAACTCACTTCTTTTACAGATGAGAAAACTGAGGCCCAGAGAGATTAAGTGACTTACTGATAGTTTACTTTTATATAGCACTTTGGGATTTGCAGTGGGCTTAATACACTTTTTATAATGTGATTCTCAAACACCTCTGGGAGGTTATGGCTGTTGTTTTTCCAATATTACAGATGAGGAAACTAAGGTACAGAGAGGTTAAGTGATTTGCCCAGGGTCACACCTGGCATCAAATCTAGCATTCTACCCACTTACCATGGTGACCCTCACAGAGTAGTAAGTAGTAGGTATGAACCCAATTCCTCTGACTCCAAAACCAGTAGTCTTTCTAGTGTGGAATTCGGTGTTTGAAACTCTGGCACATCAACCAAAGCACACCATTTCTTTGCCCCGGCTTCTCAAAGGCCACAGGTGAAATATGTTACTGTCAGGTGCCCTAAAGCTGAAACAGCTTTGAGAAGAGACCTGCCGTGCACTGTGTCATCAGTCATTCGTGCATCAGCTTAGCTAAATTCAGAAAGGCTTGTCACCTTTAGGCTAAACCACAGCTCGTGAAAGTACCAACTGAGGCATTGGGCTTTATTGAAGCCAGAGTAATCATGGACTTTTCAGAGTGTTGAGGAAGCAACTTGACAGAAATGTATTAGAACTTTAGCTTAATAAATGCTTGTTGAGTGATTGTCTATACAAAAGAAATTGTTACTAGTGAGGTTTTGTATTTCTTTTTCAAGAATTTAGTATTATATGTCATCTTTCTATAATTCAGATGATGAGAAATAGTTGGCAAGGTTCATGTGGCAAATATAAGTTGATTTGAAATTCCAAGGAGTTTATTTGATGACTGAATACCCAAATTTCCTTATTTTTGAAGTAAAGATTATGATACTGACTGAATTCACTAGAATGCCTAGATGTAACTTAAATATACACTGATTTTGCAAGACTGCAAAAGTAAGAGTCTTTGAAAGTATTTCATATAATTTGAGGGAAGAATTTAAGTCATAGTTTTCAGTTTGAAATTGTCTATTGTATAGTCATAAGGATGTAGCCATGTATACATTTGATGGGAAAAGAGGAAAGGGGGGGCAGAGGGAGATAGAAGCATTAATAGCTCCATCTTCATGCGTATGCGTTAGACAGTTTCACAATTGAATATATGTGTATTATATATGCACATAGATATGTACTAGTTTATGCTTCTTTTAACAGTTCTAGGGAATAGAAATAGAAAATACTATAAAAAACTTCTTTTGGGGTATGTGAAATTGATCTCACATACTTACTGGTTTTTCTTCATTGTTGGATATAGCGACAATTTTTTAAAATCCTTAGGATCTGTGAAGAATGTTATTTTATAATAAAATGCTCTAATTTGTTCTTGATCTCTCAAAGTATGATTTTCTGTGACTAACTTCAGTGCTCTGTTTTGCTGCTGTCCACACTCTTGCTTCTTACAATCCAGTTGCTGCTCCAAGTAGCTGAAATGTTTACAGCTGAACAAATAATCCATCATTTCTATGGTCTGTGACACAATGTCCCTTAATTCATGTATGTGATTGAGAATAGAGAACATGTGTTTATGCTGGACAAAGAAAATTCCTTTTGAACATTTTTTTTCAGTTACCATGCTCAGAAGCTAGATTGACTGAAAGTAACATAGTTATTATAGTAGCCATGTCAAATTTGTTTTGTTACAGCCTTTGAGAGAATGACTATTCCAAGATTGCCATTCTCTGCCTCTGGCACTTGTTCATCCGACAACAGAGAAGGTGCCAGAGTTCAGAACAGGCAACTCCTGGTCGTGCTCAGTGCTGAAATGGAAGCTTCTTTGTCATAATAGGGAGGCTATAGAGTCTAGTGGGAAAGGTCCTGGACTGAAAGTCAGGAGAGATCTAGACTCGGCATCACTGACCATCTTTGTGATCTTGGGCAAGTCCTTTAATCTCTGAGCCTCAAACAAGAAGGCCAGTAGTACCTACCTCCCAGGGTTGTTTTAAGTAGCAAATGAGATCGTGTGTAAAGCATTTTGCAAATCTTGGAAAAACTAGATTAACATCAGCTGTTACTATTAGTTTATGGCTAGTGACATGGTTCATCTTGTTCATACATCTTGAAAGGAGGAAGCCTTCAGACTGTCTGACCTTGCAGGTGCCCTTACTGCTTTTATTTTCTTCCGTCCTTCTAGTCACCCAAGTACTTGATCTGTGATTCGTCTTCAGCATTTCCCATGACCTCGGTCCCTGCATTTATCCAGTTATTTGCCAGGTCTGTCCATTTTCCCTTCATGGCACCTCTCGTGTCTGTGCCCTTCTCTTCACTCACATGGCCACAACCCAAGGTCAGGCCTTTACCACTCTTTGATGAGACTGTTGGAATAGCCACCTGATTGGTCTCTCCGTTTCCACAATCCATCCTTCATATAACTGCCAAAATTATTTCCCTGAAGCACAAATGATCTGACCCTGTCATTCCTCTGTTCAAGAAACTCTCCCTCTTAAGGACTTCACAGTCTGACTCCAGCCTACCTTTGTAGCCTCACTTCACATTTCTTCTTTTCACTTTGTACTTTGTGTTCTAGCCGTCCTGGCCCATTGGCTGTCCCTCAGCTCACCGCTCCATCTCCCACCCTCCGTGTCCAGCCTCATCTGTTCCCCATGCCTGGAGCCCACTCAGACAGACTGCATTTGAAAGTTGAAATGAGCTTCTGTAGCCACCTGCAAAGTAATACCTACATTAACACTCCCAAGAAGTGGTCAGCCTGGCTCTGCATGGATATCTCCGACCCTTCTTCCCTCCTTCCCTTCCTTCCTTCCTTCCTCCCTCTCTTCTTCCCTTTCTCCTCTGCTTCTTAGAATTATTAGCTTCCTTCAGAGTGCTTAGTAAATATTTTATGCATTCATTTCAGGTTTGGCTCAGAAAGCATTTCTTGGCGCCCCCAATTGTTAGTGCTTTTTCCTTCTTTAAAAAGTCTCTTTTCTTGATTTATCTATGTACATGTTGTATCTTTCCAGTACACCATCAACTCCTTGAAGGCAGGGGCTTGAATCTCATTTTGTCTTTGAATGCCCCATGTCTTTTACAGTGCCCTGCATGCAGTAGACATTTAATAAGTGCTCGGTGAATTAAAACTAAATTAGTATACTTCAGGGCATAAGCTGGGCTCTTACCCCTCTCGTCGGCTTCCCACACTATCGTTCCAGAAAGGGCAGGGAAAGGATTTGAAAAGCTGTATCGCTACATAATACTACCGGTTAGGGTTTATTGCTTGTTTTCTGACTCTCCATCTTTAGGATGGCTATTTCCCTTCTCATCGACAGAAGGTTGGCCACCAAGTAACGAAATGTTTAGCTGTGGCTACTGATGGCAGGGACAAACATAAAATGCCCCCTCTGCTTCTGGCGATGATGGAAAAAATGGGCAGAGGTCATGAAGACTCTGAAACCTTAGGCTCTCTACAAATACTCTTTAACTGTTATTGTTCTCAGTGGGAAATCTCAATGACCAGTGAACTAAATCACATGAAAATAAGTTACTCCAGGATATTGGGTAGCTCCTCTGTGAAGGATTTATGGAAAATTGAGGGGAGGAAGTTAAAGGGACAAGTAAGTGAGAGTGACTATCCATACTGATAAAATCACAACTGAGCCAAAGCAGGACTTGAAATTCACTTTGTATTTTTCTTTTTTTTTTTTGGTTTTTAGGCAATTGGGGTTAAGTGACTTGCCCAGGGTCACACAGCTAGTAAGTGTCAAGTGTTTGGTCTGAGGCCGGATTTGAACTCGGGTCCTCCTGACTTCAGGGCTGGTGCTCTATCCACTGCACCACCTAGCTGCCCCTCACCTTGTATTTTTCATGTTTTCTTGGTGGCACATCCATTTTTATGCTTACCTAGTTGTGTGTGATGTTTTAGGAACAGAAATGGGTTTCTGAATTTGGATAGTTGGAAGGTCAAGAGCTATTTTGCATGAACCACTATTCTGTATAGGTCTAATGAAAGAGAATCACAGAATGTTAACAATGAAATGGACCCACAGAAGTCATGTGGCCCATCCTTGTTTTTCAGGTGAGAAAACTGAGGCCCAAGAAGTTACAGTCGTAGCTCAGCTCACAAAATCAGTGGGTTCTAGAGTCAGGACTCTCTGACCCCCCAGGTCAGTGGTCTGGGCACTGTGCCAGGTCATATCAAAAGGGCACCTGGTATTCAGAGTGGCTAGTTGAACAGCAGGACTGCCCCTAGTAGGAGTTCTGCTTCCCAAGGGAGACAAGAAGTGAAGGCTTGAGAGGGAAATTTCTTTTTTTTTTTCCAATTTCTTTTTTTATTTTTAGACAGTTTGGGGTTAAGTGACTTGCCCAGGGTCACACAGCTAGTAAGTGTCAAGTGTTTGGTCTGAGGCCGGATTTGATCGGATCCTCCTGACTTCAGGGCTGGTGCTCTATCCACTGCGCCACCTAGCGGTTTGTTCTGAGGAAGCAGAAATGCTGATTACTATTGCTTGACACCATCCTGGAGTGTAAGGGGGTGACACACTGGGCTCCTGAGAGAGCCTTGCTGATATGGAGCTGAAGCCGTTTGCCAGGGGAAAAGTGGAGTCTTTGGGCAAAGACATGGCCAGGGTAAAAGAGAGATGATTTTCCTAGCAATTACAAGGTGCTTGTTGTCAGGGCCCTTTTACTTCTGAAGGCTGTTTACTTTCGTTTGATTTATACTCACTATTCCTCTTTCAAATGAGCATTATTATCCTGAGGAAGACTGATACTGCCAACAAAGACAGCAAATCAGGAAGTAGAGATCAGAGCCAAAGTCATCTTCGTGGAAAACACGAACCCCTGATAAAGGCTGGTGTCCACTGAGAATGACCTGTGGACAGCTCCCCTCACTGGCGAGGTCAAGACTAGGTCAGTCCTTACCTGCCTCATCCATCATAAGCTTTTTGAGTGTGAGTTGTGTTTGTGTTTGGTGACAAAAGGCAGGAGGGACCAAGATTTAGGCAGGAAGCACTCATTTTAATGACAATGATCTGTTGCTGTTTCTGCTGGAAAGATAATTTTCTTTTATTTTATATTTCAACTCTGGATCCAGCCTCTTCTTCATATCTTTAGCTTTTGGCGTAGTACAGTACAGACTTTTTCTCATTTAGACAGGGTGATCCAAAAGTCTTAGAGTGGTTTGTTTTTGGTTGTTTTTTTTTTTTTTTTTTAATTTTCTTTTTGGTGAGGCAGTCAGGGTTAAGTGACTTGTCCACAGTCACACAGCTAGTCAGTGTCAAACATCTGAGGCTGAATTTGAACTCAGGTCCTCCTGACTCCAAGGCCGGAGCTTTATCTACTGAGCCACCTAGCTGCCCCTTTAGTGTGGTTTTTAAGCTTTAATAAAACTGCACTAAGACTTTCGGACTACTCTGTATAAGGGACTCATTTTCTCTCTTTAAAACTCCCCTGTACATAATAATATCTGTACCTTATCATTTTTTTTGTTGCCTTAATTAAAATATAATAGGAATGTTAAGTGTACTTGCATCCCCTAGAACTGACAACAAAATTACCTTTACAGAGTAACCCATCTGCAAAACTTGGAGGTCTCAATTCATATTTTTTTTTACTATTTAGGGCTAACTTTGAAACAGTCTTTTAAGGAGTAATTATGTCTACTTGACTAGATAAGTAACCTTGCTGATGGTTGCTGCCAGGTGGATTTTTGAATTGCATTTTAATTAATTTGCTTCTTTCTCTAGCGTGTATATGATGAAGAAGTGGAGGAGCCGGTTCCCAAGGCTGAAGCTGAAAAAACTGAACAGGTATCAGAGACCACCAATCATTTATGAATCTCCAGTCTAGTTAGTAGGCTGGAACAGGCGTGGCAGACAGTTTTTAATGTGGACCCATCAGCGATTGTTAAGTGATCCTTGGTCTTGCTTCTGCTACATTTAGTGTAGTTAGTATCACATGAGCTAAGTTCCTGAATGCTCCAGTGGTGCTTGAGGATTAGAGGTGGACTTCTTTTAGATCAGCTTTTCAGAACCAGAGGTGTAATTTAGTAACTGTCAGCTCACATGTGTGATGCCTCCACATCTGTTCTTAGTAACTATCCTAGATGATCCAGTCTCCTTATCTTGTTCCTGGATTCTGAAAATTCCAGGTGGAGAATGGTAAGGACCTGGCCCTGGGTGTTCTTTCACAGAACCATGATTGATAGTTTCTTGGATTGGGTCATCAAGACAAAGTGCTCACTCAGACTTGGGCAGATACTCGAGCACTGGCACAAACATTGCCTTCTGAATTCAAAGCATTGTGCTTAGCACTGGGGGCCCAAGATAGGCTCTTCATCCTCAAGAACCTTCCTCTGCTTAGCAGCCTAGGACATAGGCTTAAAAAAAGGAGTAAAAGCACTGAATGTGATAGCAGGTCAGAGGAAGGAGGGAGACCAGAGGCAGTGGCTTCATGGAGGTGGAGTTTGAACTGGGCCATAAAGGAATCTGCAGAGGAGAGGGCCTGCTTTAGACAGGAAGAAGACGATAGGAAGGTACAGTGTTGTATTGAGATAACAGTGAAAAGTCCAGTTAAGCTGGAACTAAGGCGGGGGGGAGGTTTGGAGTAGGGGATAGAGTGATGAGATAAGTGTAAAGAGATAGAAGGGCGTGAGTTTGTGGTGGGGCTTGAGTGTCAGGCTAAGAAGTTGGAATCCTGTGAATAATAGAGAGCTTTTGAAGCTTTTTGAACAGGTTGATGTCTTTAAAGCAGGGTTTTAAGATTATCTGGCAGACATGCAGAATGAATTGGAGAAATGCTGGAGGCTGGAAGACTAGTTGCATACCTATTAACGTGAACCTAGTTCATGCCTTTCACTGCAGTTTCAAACAAGATCTTTTTGCTCTATTCCCATACATCTGACTATCCATTTCTAACATTGCCTAAGGGGCCATTAACGCCGGGCAGAAGGGAGAAGAAAACATCAGGGGATGACAGTGGAAGCCAGCATCATGACAGATGCCATGTACCCATATCTCATCAAAGGAAAAACAAAAGTCAGTCTGTGGGGTCTGGGTTTTGACAACTCAACTCATTTTCCCTAAGATTTTGTCACTCTAGACTCAGATTTTTTTTAATGAATTAATTTATTTTTAGTTTTCAACATTCACTTCCATAAGATTTTGAGTTCTAAATTTTCTCCCTCTCCTCCTCCTTCCCAAGACAGCGTGTAATCTAATATAGGCTCTACATACACATTCACATTAAACATATTTTCACATTAGTTTAGACTCAGATTTTAAAGTGTATTTTGGCATCCCATTGGGACACATTCACCACGTTCACCATTCCTACTGTGCTTTTGTCGTCGTTTATCATTTTATCACAACATCCCAGAAGAGAAATGTAATAGACCTTTTTTGTTTGTTTGTTTACAGGAGAAAACCCGGGAACAAAAAGAAGCAGATCTGATTCCCAAAGTCCAGGAAGCTGTCAACTATGGGTTGCTGGTATTGGACAGTGCGTTTGAACAACTTGATATAAAAGCTGGAAATTCAGACTCTGAAGAAGAAGAAGCAAATGAAAGAGTAGAACTTATCCTTGAGCCAAAGGTGAAGGCCCCCTGACCCTTGGTCAGACTGGCAGGGTCTTTGGGTAGCTGATCTTATTTCCCTTTGTGTTTGAATGGCTCCAAATCTTTCAGTTGAAATGCGATGTGGCCCCAGAGGACTAGGTATAGCAGTAAATATCACAAGCCTGTATGTTTATAAAACCAAATTTATGTGATTCTGATATTTACTTTAATGTGGAGGTAAAATTGGACTGAATTTCCCTTCATTCTCTTTTTTGCTTTGACTTCTGTCATTTCCCCAAATGATCATTTTCAAGTTTTGAAACCTGCCTTTTCTGTTCTGAACCCCTGTTCATTTACAACGTTAGAGAAAGTAAACATTAAACTTGCTTGATCTTAGCAAATGTTTTTCAAAAAAACGGTAATGCAGCCATGAAAACTAGCATAGGCTCACAATGGAAAGACATTGTCTTATGGGGAAGTGTTTGAATCAGAATTACAGTTTTGAACTTGGCATTTGTGCCGTGCTTCCACATGCTTACCTACCATCTGATACCTCCTTATTAAGATCACTTTGGTGGCAAGAACTGGCTTACTGTAGCCTGGCTTCTTCCTTAATTTTGCCCTTCGTAGCTTTAACTGTGATGCCTCATACTAATCCCAGACATGCATCCTCATTCTGTAATACTTTGGACTATAAAGTGTTCAGTTATTGCTGCATTTATTTAAAATGCAAGTGGGGAAGAGGGATTAAGGAAGCAAGATCTTGGATGGGAAAGTGGCATTGCTTATTTCTAAGTCTCTCTGAAGGAGTCCACCTTTAAAGCTGTAACTTGGTTGGTTCTTTGCAGGATCTCTATATAGATCGCCCCTTGCCCTACTTGATTGGTTCCCAGTTGTTCATGGAGCAGGAAGATGTTGGTCTTGGAGATCTTTCGAGTGAGGGTATGTTTGACATCGGTTCCTAACTTGTTAGAGCCTCTGGTGGTGCTAGTCAAGGGGTTTGTGACTACGAGGCGGGATTCTCAAGTTAATTTTGGTTTCCTGTGGTGCATTTTAACAAGGCTTCTCTGTTCCCTAAATAGAAGGCTCTTTAAACAGTGATCCAGATAGTGTCTTGGATAGTGAAGAGGAGAAAGATGAAGAGGTAAGTTCCGTGGAGGGCTCCATGATGGGGATTATGAGCTTTTTGTCATATAGTGGGTGACGTGCTACAGCTTTCAGCAAAGATAAAGGTCACACCCTGAAGAGAGGGTTGGGACTGAAGATGTTGCCAATGGGAGATGTAGTACGGAAAATAGCTTTATTCTTCTTCCCCTCAATCATCTGAGCAGCTTCAGAGCTTCATATAACTGTGCCTCTGCTAGAACTTTTATGCTAACTTACTAAGGAGCTCTCTAATGTCATTCAAAGTAAGAGGAAGAGCCCTGGAGTGGGGGTCACAGGGATTGGGTTCACTCCTGGCTCTGACCCCATGAGGTGGGTTACTCCAGACTCTCACAGGACAACCAGATTGAGCGTTCTGTCTCTGACAGAGCCTCATGGCCGACTGCGTACAAAAGCGTGACTTAGGTGAAGAACTGGGTTCGGAAAAAGCAGGTGCAGGAAGTGGGGAAAGCCAGTGTGGGCACCAGAGGACTCCATTCAAGGCATGATTCTGCCCCTTAAGGCCTATGTGATTGGGAGCAAGGCTTCACCCTGCTCTGAGCCGAAGCCCCACATCAGTAAAAGGCAGGCATTACGTCTATCTCCCAAGTCCATGGTTACACAACTAGTAGATATGAAAGGTAGGGTTTCTACCCAGGTCTCTCCTAATTCCAAGTTCATGCTCTTTCCACTACTCCACAAGCCAGCTGCCGCAAGTCAGTTCACCTTTCTAGGTCCTTTCTGAGATATGCAATCCATACATTTAATGCCAAATATTACAATAAGGAAAATTTTAAAGCGGCCTTTTCACCCTTTTGGCCAAAAACTCATCTGCTCAACTATAATATTAAAACACACTTCATCCCTTTATTTCACTTCCACATCTGAAACTCTGCATTTCTATTAATCAGTTTTCTGGTCCTTTTTACTCTTAAGAATTTTTATTATGGAAAGAAGCTTAAAGGGCTTACTGTCCATTTGTTGTTGTTCTTCATTCCTTTCAGCTGTGTCCAACTCTTCCTGACTCCATTTGGGGTTTTCTTGGCAAAGACACTAGAGTGGTTTGCCATTTCCTTCTCCAGCTCATTTTACAGATGAGGAAACTGAGGCAAACGGGGTTAAGTGACTTGCCCAGGGTCACACAGCTCATAAGTGTCTGAGGCCGTATTTGAACATAGGTAGATGAGTCTTCCTGACTCCAGGTACAGCGCTCTATCCACTGTCCCCTGCTGTCTATTAGATGCTTGTTATTCACTGACAGCTTCACAACAAGGGGATTGGCTTTTGCCCTAGTGGTAGTTTGAGCAGAGCTATTATAACCTGATGACATTAAAGGAACTATACAGTACGTAAGGCACCAATATGCCCTGCTGGGTAGAGAAGTTAGTAATGGCAAAAGGACTACAACCCAGATTTCTAAAAATAGAAGCTTTATCATAACACAGCCATCCTAGGCAGGGGAAACCTACTGTGTGCTACTAGTTCTCCAGTAACTTACCCATGGATACGTATTTTGAAAATAAATTTTACTGACATATTTTGTTTTTACACGTTGACCAGATTTTGCCTGTGTTTTCCCTCCCAGAGAGCTGTCATATATTTTAAAAGAATGTTTTGGGGTTGTTTGTTTTTTGTTCTTTTTTTCTTAAAGAAGAGTATAAGCAGTAAAAGTGATCAATACATCAGGAAAGTCTGAAAGTGTATGCCTCGTTCTATGCTCATGAATTTCTCACATACACAAAGGAAAAAGGGAAGAATTGTCTTCTTTGGGACCAAGCTTATTCTTTGTCATTTTCTATCATTCACTTTAGATTGTTTTGTGGTAGTGGTTCTTTCCATTTATTGTAGTCATATATTGTTGTCTTGGCTCCACATAATTCACATTACATAAGTTCATATAAGTCTTTCTGTGCTTTCCTGTATTCATTCTTTTTGTTTCTTAGACGCAATGATATTTCATTACATTGATGCACCACGTTTTAGTTAATCGTTCCTCAGTCGATCGGTATCTACTTTGTTTCCAGTTCTTTGCTGCAACAAATAAATTGTAGTCTATAGAGCCTTTTCATCAATGACCTTCTTGGGTCATATACCTAGTAGTGGAATCTCTGGGTGAAAGGGTATTTTTATTTTAACAACTTTAATTGCCTAATTCCAAATTGCTTTCCAAATGGGCCTACTAATTCACAGTTCCACCAACAATGTACTAGTGTTGTCTTTTCACAACCCCTCCAACCTTGACCATTCACATCTTTTGTCATCTTTGCCAGGTTACTGGGTTGGAGCATTTTTTCATATGATTATTGTTTCTTCTTTTGAGAACTTTTTGTTCATATCCTTTGGTTGCTTCTCTGTTGGAAAATGTCTTTTAGCAAATGAGTTAGGGTTTGTTTGTTTTAGTAAAATTATCAGATAATTTGAATCTTTTCATTAGTATTTAGTATCAGTTTTTTCTCCAACTTCTATAAAAGACTGGGAAGAATCAGAGAAATGAGTTAGTTGGATTTCCTTCTAGATAGTGAAACTGTGCAGTTGGAACAAGCTAAACTCGTGTATGTACTTAACTAAATCCGGCATTCTTTAGCCACAAAATATATAAGATTGATAATACAGCTTGACAGAAATCAATAGCCATTTGTGAAAGGGATTTTAAAAATCAACTCTTTAAAACTCCATGGGAAAAAATTTTTAAATATTGGCAGCACATCCAGCTAGAAATCTTTCTGTAGGTCTCTAGTATGTTGGGAGCATATGAAGTCATAAGTAGACTACAAAAATGGAGTAGTCACTTGAATTTACAAATTAACCTGCCTCAGAAACCTAAAATTTGAAAGTATGTGACATAGAAAGTTTGTACTAACAAAAATTGGCTTGTTTCTATTGAAGGAATCAGATGATGACTTCGGCAATCAGAGTGAAAATGACCAAAAACGGGTAAGGTTACTACCTTGAAATAACTCAGTTCATTTCTGGCTTATGAGAGAAGTCAGGACTTAACCACATTGAATGTATCCTCCACCAATAGAGTTAACCATTGGTTAACTTGGTTATGAGGTCAAAAACTCCTTTGTGTTGCTTTCTCTTGGTATCCCACCTTAGAGAATTCCCTTTTAGGAAAAGTTTTTTGAAATGAACTTTCCAACTGTTAAATGAACCATAAAACCAGGAAGTGTGTGTTAAGCCTCTTCTGACTGTCATTTAAAGCTCTTCTTAGTATTTGACCTTTTTTAAAAAAAACCATCCTCTATTTGTATTTCCTATCAATGAGTCATAAATTTAATAATGAAAGAAATAGTAATAATAGTTACTATTTGGTGCTTTAAGGTTTTGCAAAATACGTTACATATGTTATTTCAGTTTAGTTTGGATTCATTAATTGCACCTTCATTAAGAAGCTCTGTTTACTTCAGTGCCTACTGTCTAACAGATAGTAAGATTAAAAAAAAACTTTTCAAGCCAATTCTGAACAGGATGTGGGGAGATAATCTGTTTATAAATTAGTACGGTGTAGAGCTTTCAGTAGTGAAAAGGCTTTATCCCAAAGGTGTGCATTCTATGTGCTTAATACTCGTGTGATGCAATAAGGGGAAGCATTTAGTGGGCTCCTTTTTTCCCTTTTAGTTGAGAACATGTTTCATTTTAGAGAGAAGACCCTAAAGCTTTAAATTGGCAGTGTCTGTTGCCTTAACTGTGCCTGAGCACCGTTGCCAGTAGAGGTTAAGTTTTAATCTGTAATGTTCTAATATTGCTCATCAGCACATAACACTGATAAGTGATGAAGAAGAGGAGGAAGATGGTTGTGATCTCTTTGGTGATTCTGAAAAGGAGGAGGAAGAGGGAGAAGAGTTCGATGGAGAAAATGCTAGACCCGTAAGAGAACTCCTGCTTATTCTGGGTCCAGGGCAAGGAAGAAGCATTTCTTCCTCTATTTATTCATCTCTCTTATTGTCCTGTAGTTTAGAGTTAACATTTGTGCAGTATTTTTAGAAAACAGTATCGTATTTGGTTCTCCAGAGGTAGTTTAAACATCAGACCATTTGACAAACATTGTCTCACCATCCCAGTTTTGAAAGTTGCATCATCAAGTGTTTGTTGCCATGCCAGGAACTTAAGGCATAAGATGTTTCCTCTCCTACAGAAAAGGTTTCCTTCCAAGAAGTGCCCTTGTCTATAGATCTGGGCAGTAACATAGAAGAGCAGAGGAGAACTAGAAACTTACTGTGCGTGGTAATACCTTACAGGTTGTGCTTCCCAACTTGGTGGTCTGCCCAGGGTATATTGATCTAGTTCTATGTTTATGTCCCATTTATACCCCTCTCATTTTAATTTCTAGTCAAAGCTTTTAGTAAATATCCTGTTTAGAAGTGAACTGAAAGCTATCAGTTGTTTTCAGTACATTGCAAAGAAGTTACTCATCCCTCACTCTTATACCTATAGAAGAGAAATCGACCTACTTCGTTTGCTGATGAGCTGGCAGCAAGAATCAAAGGAGATGTGACAAGCCGAACGTATGAGGGACAGACAAGTAAGCCCTGGCATTTACTATTTGAAATTTCCTTCTTCCCCTCTCCAGAAAGTAAAAGGACTAGATTGCTCTCCCTAGACTTTATCAGGGGCAGTATTTTTCACTTTTATTCATTGATAGAATAGGACAGCCTATAAGGCTTTATTTAAAATAAATCCTCTTCCAATTTGTGGACACTGTTAAAATGGCTAGAGAATGTGTGACTGTGATGACTTCTGAATTAATAACTATACCATACAATGCATTTCAGTTGCATGTCAGAGCAAAAAATACTAAAATTAGATTTTGGTTTTGACCTAATTTTATTTACTATTCAGTCTTCTCTTGCACTGGAATAAGATAAAAACCTTCTATGGAATAGTCTTTGTATAAATTCTGAAATTTTCTTTTCAAGTTACAACTTCAGGGGAAGCAAAAACTAAGAGAACAACAAAAGAGAAGAAGGATGTCAGGAAAGTTCCATCTGATGGTAAGCCTTTCTCTGTAACAATTATAGGCCTTGTGGCCCAGAATGTCACCCATAAAGTGTTCAAAGTAGCCTTTGCATCTGTTTGTAAACAGCTGACTTTGCTTGCTTGGTTAGGATATCCGAAAGAGAGTACCTGTGCCCCGTGGGCATGTCTCGATTTTAGGCATAAATAAATCAGGGGCACCAGAGAGTCAGTGTCAGACCCTCTTCAAGTTAAGCCTCTGATGCCCAGAGGACCCTGCAAGGTAAGACAACCAGTACCAGAGAAAGGGGAAGCATCAGAAGTTTGGATGTGCCAAATGTCTTCATTTTCAAAATGGGGAAAAGATATATCTTGGAAACTATAGACTGGTCATTTTGATCCTGCTCCCTGGCCAGATTTTAGAACATCTGGGGTTTGAACATTTAGAAATACCTTCTGACTTTCAATCTAGATTTTAGAGATGGAAAATTCTTAATATACTATCAACTTAGAAGAAACAGTTGAAAATGCATCCTGTAGAATGTTTAGAAGATAGACGTTTCAATTTCAACTTCAGCCAACAGTAATCTTAACTTTTTTTTGCATTCCGTTTTAAACAATATCTCCTATTATAGTTCCCTGTTCTGACTCAGAACCTTGATAGCCTTTTCTTTATGCATGAAATGTCCATCCATTCTTTAGCTTGGTGTGAGACGTGTCAGAACTAGAATGCAGCATTTTAAGGGGTGGAAAAAAAGAAATAGAAGTGATGTTTGGAGAAACCCTCCTAGCCAGATGAAGATTATGGATCATTTTCTCTATTCCTGTTTGGAGATTGACTATGGTCATGTCAGGGACTTGAGCCATCTATCCTTACTTTTGCTCAAAGCCCAGCTCTGCTAAATTTAAAGAACCTTGATAGGAAGGGGAAACAGAAGAACCCCCATTATGACGAACGAGAAAGAACTGCTTTGCATTATAGAAGTGCTGAGAACTTTGAAAGTTACCATATCATCCTAAATTTGTTATAGGAAGGGAGAAAAACCAGCTTCTAATAAAAATTGAACTTGAAGAAAGATTTTTTTATTTATTTTTAAATTCAGAGGGGGAAAATAGGTAGGTGAAAAGTTCCATGGCTGAGATTCTGGAAGAAAATGGTTTGCAAGGGAGGGATATTCTGGGAAATAAAATTCTGGCTAGGCAGTTTCAAATAATCCCAACAGGAAAGAAAAGTGGAAAAAATTAAAGAAGTCACAGTGGCTTGGTAGGGAGCTTTCTGAGCTCATAAGGGGGCAAGTGCAGAAGAGGATAGGGCCATGTAAATAACAAAGACAAATAGAGAGATGTTGCACGAATCTCCAAGTGTGATGTCAAAAAGGTTAAAGCGCAGAATTATCTGAGTCCTGCAAAAAACAAGCAAAGATCACGAAAGTCTTTTGGGGGCTATATATGGAAACTAAGTACAAATAAGCAAGAGAGTCACTTGCTCGAGAGATCCTAATAGTGACTAAAGAGGATGGGCAGCTACTCAACCACAGTTTTACTTGGAGGAGGAATATCTTCAAATTGGAAAGGGTAAATACGGGATGTGAGGAAGGAGTTTGGCCCAGGTTTAGGTAAGGAGGTAATAAGAAGAATAGCAGAATTTGAAGATTTGCAAAATAGTTCACATACTTATTTGATCCTCACCACCATAAAATAAGCATTGTAGATTTTATCCCTATTTTATAACTGAGGGAACTGAGGTTTGGAGAAGTGGTGACCTGCCCATAATCACACAGATGGAGTGTTTGATGCTGGATCCAAACTCTGATCTCTCTTAATGCCAAGTTCAGCCCTCTTCCTCCTTTACTGTCCTACCTCTAGTAAGGGAATATGGCACTTTCATTTTTTTGTTTTGTTTTGCTTTTATGTCATTTCAGGATGTATCTCTTCTCCCCCACTACCCGGTAGGCCATCCACTTAATGAAAAAAAGAAAGGAATGGGGGGGGGGGGGGAGTCGTGGAAATCAGCTGAACCAAAACTACCTAACATATCAGCTTTATATTCCTAGTCTCCCATCTCTTCAAAAAAGGAAAGGAGCATGTAGCTATTTTAAATGATTATTATGTTGAAGGAATTTACTGCTATATTCAGAGAGTCACTGTAGGATTGAAAAATTCAGAAAAGCTCCAGAAGGCCATGTCCCCAATTTTAAAAGGGAGGGGGGAAGGTGATTATTCATTTTAAGGTTGATCCTCAGCGAAATTTTAGAATAGGTTACCAATAGGTGGTTTACAGATGTTTCTAATATAATGCAATGTTATATGAGTTAATGGGGATTCAGTAAGAATCCATTCCAGTCAAGTCTTTCCAAACTATAGTAACTTCATATACTTTGGTTTGTTTTGGGTTGTTTTTTTGTTTTGTTTTGTTTTGCTTTGTTTTTGGGTTTGTTTTTTGTTTTTGTTTTTTGTCTTTTGGTTTTTTTGGCTAGGCCGTGGGGT
The DNA here is from genome assembly GCF_900497805.2 of Vombatus ursinus. NCBI lineage: Eukaryota > Metazoa > Chordata > Mammalia > Diprotodontia > Vombatidae > Vombatus > Vombatus ursinus. Next base: position 1,836,439 of record NW_020954907.1, on the reverse strand, counting down.
TAAGTGACTTGCCCAGGGTCACCCAGCTAGTAAGTGTCGAGTGCCTTAGACTGGATTTGAACTCGGGTCCTCCTGACTCCAGGGCTGATGCTCTATCCACTGTACCACCTAGCTGCTCCAACTTCACATACTTTGATGATATGGTTACTGGATTGTTCAATCAGGAATGCATTGCATTTACTATATTTGGATTTCTAGAAAACATTAAACAAAAACTCTCTTGAGTTCCATGGAGATAAAGTGGTAAAACAGGGATTTTGTGTTAGTATGATGTTTGAAAATGGTTGAAGGTAGTTTAGTAATGGTGCCCAGAAAATATTGATATATCTGTCAACATGAAAGGGAAGGCCTCTGCTGGCATGTCACAGGACTCTGTAATTGACTATGTCCTTGGGGGCAGCTAGGTAGCACAATACATAGAGCACTGGCCCTGGAGTCAGGAAGACCTGAGTTCAAATCTAGCCTCAGACACTTGACACTTAACTACCTGTGTGACTCTTGGCAACTCATTTAACTCCATTGCCTAGCCCTACCCCCCTCCCAAAAAAAAAAATAAATTTGACTATATCTTTCTCTACCTTTTTGTAAATGACTTGGATTAAGGTATGTTTATCATGTTTCCAAATGACAGAAGACTTTAAAAGATAGCTTGTATAGATTTCGGAATCAAGATTCAGAGTGATCTCGGCAGTCTGAAGTGCGAAGCTAAAACCAAGATGGAATTCATCAGAGATAAATATCACGTCTTTCACTGAGGTTCAAAAAATCAATTGTATAAGCAGTTGTGGAGACCTAGTTTGACAGCAATATATGTGGGGAAAAAGACCAGATTTTAGTCATTCATAAGCTTAATAAGGGCTAGTCCTCTGCTCATAGAAATTTAATGGTCCAGTCTACAAGAAGTAAAAGTATCACTGTATTTTTGTCAGTCCCTATCTGACCTAAGTGTGCTACCTGAAACACTCTTCCCCTTTCCTCAGCCCACACCTTCCCAGCCCAGCCAGTTCTTCTCTGTTAAATTTCACCCCACATTTCAAGGCTCATCTCAGATGCTGCCTTTTCTCCCTCAGTCTTGAACTCTAGCTGTAAGTGGAATGTCTTGTTTATACACTTAGCACTATTTTGCATTATGTTTATTTGTGTGTGTCTTTATCTTCCCTATTAGATTGTAAGCTCCTTAAGGGCAGGTTTCCTTGTATTTCTTTCAGTGCCTAGCACAGTGTCTACAAGTAGTTGCTTAATTACTTGTTGAATGAAAGAATTAGTACTGGGTCCTTCATTTTATGACACTAATACACTGAAATTAAGAGGAGGACAGGGTGGTGAGGGGTCTGGAAATCACATTTTATGAAGAATAGTCCAGAAACTGAGTATGTTTAACCTGGAGAAAAAGACTAACAAGAAACATAATGGCTACTTTCAAATATCTGAAGGGCTGCCAAGTTGAAGAAGAAGAGGCATATTTTGTGCCTTTCAGCAGACCAAATTAGGGTGAAGAGCTGAAGCTTTTAGTCAGATCTAAGCTCACTATGAGGGTAAACAACCAGCTGCTCAAAAGTAGAATTAGGTGACTGAGGGGAAGTGAGCTCTCTCGTAGGCAGCGTCAGAAACTAGGTGATCTCTAAGGTTCTGTCCAGTCTGAAATACTTTTCATTCAGGGCTGATTTCTTTTTTCAGAGATCTTTGTAAATTCTACCTTCACAAAATTTTCCCTGACTAAAAAGGGAAGTAACCAAACAAGGGACCACCCTCTTCACAAAATCATCTGCTGTACTGGAGGTCACAGCCTCACCTGCCAATCCCATACCTTTTCTAAATGGAAATAAACTTGGAGCATGTGACTCCTCTTCTCTTCAACATTCCTAAAACCTATTGGCTTCTAATCCTTGTATGTAATAGAAGCATTTTAGCAGAATTTAACCAATTAAGTTCTGCATATCTTTTCAATATAGATTTCCTATTGACATTTGGTTTTATACCAAATTCCCAGAGGGCAAAAACAATGTCATTTAATTGTGCTTTCGTATAGGACCACGCAGAGCACCTTAAACAGATTGCTTTGATGTTTTGGAAAATGTTGCCGTTCATGTGGAAGTAGATGCTGCTAGATTTTGAATTCAGGGCTTAGCCATCCTCATCTTGCATTCCTGCTGAAAATTTTGCAGAGACGGCTGCAAAGTAAGGACTCTGCGTTTACTTCCATTTCTTAGAATTGTGGTGTTCTTTTTCACCAGATGAAGAAGACGACATGTTCAAACCACCCAAATTGACAGACGAAGACTTCTCACCATTTGGCTCTCGAGGGGGCCTGTTTAGTGGAGGAAGGGGACTCTTTGATGATGATGATGAGGTCAGTTGGGGATGAGAGGCAGAAAAGAAATGATCTGTTCCCCCTTTTACCTAAATGATTCTCTACCTTGGGTAGTCCCTGTTCCTTTTCATGCTTTGTTGGCTATCCTGACATCCTTTGATATGTAAAGGAGAGTCATTTGCAATTTCTCAGACCAGAAGACTGTACCATGATGCTTCCTAGGTGATACTCCTGATTTACAGGCATTAACTCCTGGGGTAGACTGGGATTTTTCAAGTTCTCGATTGTTCAACAGCCTTAATTCAGGAGGTCAAACTGTATCCAGATTAGTCAGAGCACCCTGGACTTTGCAAGGGTTCTTTTCTTTTTCTTTTTTTTTTTTTCAAGGCAGTTGGGGTTAAGTGACTTGCCAGGGTCATACAGATAGTGAGTGTCAAATTTTTGGTCTGAGGCCAGATTTGAACTCAGGTCCTCCTGACTTCAGGGCAGGTACTCTATCCACTGTGCCACCTAGCTGCCCTGTAAAGCCCATAAAGGTTCTTTTCTCCACAGAGGAGGAAAAGGCTTAGTTCTCTGTAGTTACAAAGAAATCTCAGTGTTTAATCCTTTTTTTTTTTTTTTTTACTCGTTTGATTTCCATGTCATAATCAATCAGAGTGACCTCTTTTCGGAAGCTCCTAAAGACAATGAAAGTCAAGCCCCAGTTAACAAAGGTAAGGATGGATGAGGTCTGAGTTTATTTGTATTACTGAGGGAAGAGATTTTCAAGGTTCTTTTTTAACATATTTTAAGGCTTTAAATTCTCTTTAGTTTGTTGTCAGGAATTATTTTTTTAGGGATAATTCTGTTAATCCTTTAAAAGCAATCCAATTCAGATATTTCATATCACTGTAAGGGGGAAAAAAAGCATTGTTTTTAGACCTTGTATTCAAACCTAACCCATCAGGGTGAGCACCTTGAGAGTGTTCTCTAATCTGACTTCTCAATCTTACAAAAACTGACAAGAAAAGTGACTTATAATACATATTGGATATAGGTAGAACCAGACGTATTCTAAAGGAGTATTTCTGAGGTTTTGTTTGTATATACAGAGTTGATCAATAATGATAACTTGTACTTAGCCTTCTAAGATTCGTTAAGTACCTTTTTCAGAATAACTTTGTAAGGAAGACAGCACAAGGATTATTCTCCCCATCAACAAATAAGGAGACTGAGTAATCAGAATAGGCAATTCATATTACCCTTGCTAGAAGGTGGAATGGTGGTTTCTAAATAAGTATTCTGTGGCTGTTATCCACACATTTCCTTCCTGCAGTTCTTAATCTAGCTGCTCCTTCTCCAGAATGAAGAGACTATTGGAAAGTGCTTTAAGGATGGATTGTACCCACCATAGCTTTATCCATCAACAAGCCTACAGGGCCTTCTGACCTCTAGAATAGCAAGAAATGACTACTAATATCAAAGCTATTATCCTATTAAGAGATCACTGTAACTTAAGGTTTATAATTTGGGTGGAGTTAAAATCCTATTGCATTATTTTAATCTCACTTTAAATGTGTCCTTAAATCATGTAGTGTTGAGTTAAAAAAAATTAAACTGTGAATTTAAAAGTAGCACATGTAGGATCAATTAATTTCAGCCACCAAAAAAAAAAATTCTCTAATTTGACTTTGCAGAACGGTGAATTTAATGATTTATTTCCTTGTTCCAGAGATTTCATCATCCAAACCTGGGAAAAAGATACCAGCAGGAGCTGTATCATTGTTCTTAGGTACGTCCATTCTTAGGGTTTCGTCTTTTTATTTTTATCTTTTTTTTTTTCTTTTTGGTGAGGTGATCGGGGTTAAGTGACCTGCCCAGGGTCACACAACTAGTAAGAGTTAAGTGTCTGAGGCTGGATTTGAACTCAGGTTCTCCTGACTCCAAGGCCAGTGCTCTATTCACTGCACCACCTAGCTGCCCCCTACTTTTATCATTTTTAACACATCTTTTTTTTTTTTTTTTTTAAATGTTAAATTCAGAGATCTGGCTGGCATGTAGTGGACTACTTGGAATTTCAAAGGTCTCATTAAGGGAGCCAATTTGTTTATTAGGCCAACTGTTATACACATTGTTGCCTGCAACAACAAACCTTAACATACAGGCTTGTGCCTGGGAAAAAATGGATTTCCAAAGAATAGATGATTTGTATTGGAGGAATTTATCTGAACTGTCCTTACTCTTACCTAGGCTTATTTAGCAGCTCTAGCATTTTATTGCTGCAGGGGAAGTATTTCTGAAAAAGCTGAAATTTTAATGACTTCTGGAGAAAATTAGTACCTTTTATGGAGTGGTGAGGTACACAGTACCTGACTACTATTGGTTTCACCTTTGTCTGATTGTAGGGGATCCTGATGTGTTCAGTGTTTCTTCAGTGCAATCACCAAAGGAGCCCCAGAAGCCTCCACAGGCAACACAAGGGAAAACGCCTCAGAGTCCTGCACCTGTCGGCCTCTTTGATAATGATGATGATGACTTTTTTGTTGCGGCTAACAGCAAACCCTTACATGCAGGTGTGTGTTGCCTCTCTCTGTTTTCATGGCAATTATTTGAAATGACTTTTAAACAGGCACGGTGAAGGCTAAGGCAAGCCTCTGCTAATTATTCTGAGCCATTTAGGTCCCAGAGAGATTTATTCAGAACTGCCTGGTTGTTGCCCTAGTTTATACCATCTAGGGAGCAGACAGTCCTCAGCAGCTTGAACGATGGCGCCTGCCAACGTCAGGAGCCTAGTCGTGGTTCACCTCTTGGCGCAGTTGATCACTCAAAACCTAAGGTTCGAATAATCAATTCATTTAATAAAAATATATGCAGATACCCCAAGGGAAAAGCAATTCCTGAGGCAGTTAAGAAGCAATCCACAAAAAGTTAAAGCTGCCAGTGAAAAAATTAAAAACAGTGGCCGGGGAGTTTCCCTAGGGCTTCAGCTTCTCTCTGTTGAAGGTCTGAAGGCCACTGTTATATTCTTCTTATCCAAGGGGCCCTCAGTTGGATTCCAGATTAGTCTGCCTGTTAACTCAGACTATCCCAGGTCTTCAGTCCTGGCTAATTTTGCCGGGGTGAGAAGGATTCATTTGTGCCTCCTCCCCAGTTTCCTTAGTTCCCTTCGAGAGTGCCCTTCAACATGAGAAGCAGACAGCTAGATTCTTCTCACACGTAATGGGGGATCACTGCATTTACAGTCACAAGCCCTGGGTTTAAATCTTGGCTGTGTGATTACACTATCCGTGTAATCTTGGATGGCCATTTCGTACTCCAGAGCCTCAGTTTCCTCATCTGTATAATAAGACAGTTAGCTTAGATGACCTGTAAGTTGCCTTTGAGCTCTTAAGTCCTATGATCTCTTACTGTGGTCGAATTAAAGTAGGAGTGAGAAGATGAGAGGGAACAAAATGATTCTGCCTGGACACACGAGAAGAGCGCAAACTTAATTCATTACACGTGTAAGGCTCAGTGAATTAAAGCAGAAAAACGAAAGACAATGCTACTGATGCCTGAAAATGGCAGCTTACGTGGTAGTCAGAAAATGGAGGTTCCTTTTTAAGCTGGCGTAGCTCTTGAATAGCTGTCCCTTCCGGCCTTTGAGTAACTTGAGGGAAAAGCCCACCTCCTCCACGATTCCCTTGTTGTTAGCTTCCTTCTCTTCTTGGTGATTTAATGTTTTTGTAAATATTAAATGAAGCCTCATTCCTGCAGAGTTCGGTTCACCTAATCAAAGCTCAGTGTAAAAGACTACCAAGGCTTCTACTTTTGTCTCGGCATTGACCTGGTGGGGGAGCCGTTCATCTTGTTTGTTTAAAGTGTTTTGCTTTTTTTTTTTTTTCCCCCTTTAAAAAATAACAAAAGCACTATTTTCAATGTTTGGTGAGTTTTTCAAGACAACTTTTTTTTCTTTCAATCAAAGCCAAGCCAACTGTTGATCTGTTTGATGAGGAGGAAGAGGAAGAAGATCTCTTCAAAAAGAAAGCAGCCCCTTGTTCCACTGATTCTCTCAGTTCTGAAGCCAAGGAGGCAGCTGAGAAGGTGATGGAGGAGGGGATGGATGTGCACACTGATGTTTTTCTTGGGGTAGCTTATACTTAGTTCACCTTGAACCAAATTAAAATGAGTTGAACTGTATTATGAAATAGGTTTAACATTAAATTAAGAGAATGTTCATCAAGCACCTTTCATGGGCGATGCACCGAGCTGGGCAGGTAAAGAAATGCAAAGATAGAAAAGATACAATCTGGGCAGGGAGACAAGAGCCTTACAGTTCTAACACAAGAAAAACACAGGTGCAAACCGTGTGGTTTGTGCCTCAGTCATCCAGCTCTTGAGGCCCACCCGGGCCTGCTCATCCCCTCCACAGCCCTGAGCATCTCTTCATTCTGAATCTTCCCTATATCCTCTGCTGGCATAAGCTTCTAAAGGAGAGAGACCATGTTGTCATCTAAGCTTTCCCTCCCCCCACCCCCCCAGGGTCTAGTGCACACCGCAGGTACTTGATAACTGTTGGCTGAACTGAACTTCCGTAGAGCATTATTGCATATCCTCCCATTCACTAAACCTGGGCATTTCCCTAAGTATTCCATGTTTCCACATCAGACACAGCTGCTTTTTCTATCATTCCCCCAGTTGCATCTGGCCAGGAGGAATGGTGCCTCGGACCGAAAGCCAGGAGATGAGGTCAGCTGTAAGCTGCCAATCAGCAAGGGAAGGGAAGAGCTGAGAACATAATGAGTGGAAGGGTTAGGGAATTAACTAGCTCCAAGGAAGAATGTATTCTCTCCTAAGTGCATTTCCATTTGGAAGGCGGTGGACAGATCTCAGGCAGCGAGTATTTGTGAAGTGCCTCCTCTTTGGAGCACTGCTGGGTATGCAAGTAGAAGTAGAAAATCCTTGCGCTCCTAAGAAGCCGAAGCAGAGGGGTGGGAGGGGCAGAAGAAGGCTGGGCTGCAGCCCAGAGAGGACCGAGACAGGCTGTTAATGGGTCCTGGTTTTGTGGTCCCTGCAGTTACCAGAGCAGAGGGATGGACTGGAGAGTAAATGGAGAATTCTGATCGCTCTATTTCTTACCAAAATCCCAATTATCTTTCACGTTTAGGATTCCAAGCGTGCCAGGGTCTGACCATCCATTAATCCTTGCTGAATTTCTGTTCCTTTTTGATGCCTGTACCATGTACACTTTGGATAAAGCTTACTATTCAGGGACAAACAACCTGGAGTAAAAACTCGATCTTAGAAGTCGGTCTCTTGGTAGGGGCTTGACATCTTTCTTTTCTTTCTTCTATCAGTTCTTCCTTTATACCGTGTTGTTCTGTCCCCCTGTAGAAAAATGATGATAATGATTTATTCATAATCAAACTTCCACATGCATTTTGACTTAGAAGCATACATGAGAGCACATAGTAACACTCTTTCTACCTAATGCTCATGGGAGAGAGCATCCTGCTAAAATTCCACTTTAGTTCCAAAGGTCTTCGGCATTAACAGTTGGCAGGCAATTTAGATTCTCTAGCTTCAGAAAGTTCAGGCAGAACTTGACAGATTCACAGCGCTACCCAGTTCAGAAGGCTTTGCTTCCCCGTAGGAAGTTACAGTCCCAGTTCTTGAAGACAGCTTTTTGTAGAGTCCAATCCTGTATATACATTCAGGTTTTATCATTTTAAAACAATGCAACCAATCTTCTTTTAAGCAGTTCTATATTCAATGCTCTTGGAAAGGTTGTTTTCTCTTTTGAGGCAGCTAGGTGGGGCCATAGTAGAGTGCCAGGTCTGGAGTCAAAAGACCCGAGTTTAAATGCAGCCTCAGACATTTACTAGCTGTGTGACTCTGGCCAAGTCACTTAACTTCTGCCCACTTCAGTTTCCTCAACTGTAAAATGGGGTAATAATAGCACCTGCTTCGAGAATCAAACGAGAGAATATTTGTAAAGCACTCAACACAGTGTCTGGTAGATAGTGGGCTCTCTATGTAAAGTATTATTGTTATAATTTTTTCCTAAATTTTAAGAAATCAGACATAATTTTCAGATATCAGTACTACATGTGTGTTTATTTACTTAGATTTAAGATATTACTATTTAATGAAAGTCATTGTGTCTAAGATGGTTCCCCCAATTGTTGTGTTTTCTTTTGTTTTGACAAAGGTTACGCCACCTTCCAGCAAAAATCTCAAGGCCTTGTCAGAAGAAGTTTCCAAGAAACAAAAAGGTTTATTCTCAGATGAGGAGGACTCAGAGGTGAGGTGTTCATATATTTCTGGGTGCTCTTCCTCGGAAACTCGATTGTGTTCACTAGCTTGAAAATTTGGAAAAAACCTGTATCTGGGCATTTTCTTTAGAGGCACCTCCTGCTCCTTTGCTGTTGACAGCCTATGAGAATAAATGATGTTAGTTTTTTGGTTATCTGGAATTTATTACTGTGAGGTTTAGAAGCTACTGGGTTTGGTCCCATCCTTAGATATCAGCATCTTCATTGCAGTGTCTGCTGCTTTGTTCTGGGTCATTTATATCCAGCTCTCATGTGTGGGGTGTGAGGCACAGACCCTCCAGCCACAACTGGCTTTTGGCTAACTAGGGGCCAAGGATGGTGACCTTGTAGAGGGGCTTGTTTGGTTTTCATTATTTTGGGGGCTGGGGAGGGGTGGGTGATGGGGTTAAGTGACTTGCCCAAGGTCACACAGCTAGTAAGTGTTATGTGTCTGAGGCCGAATTTGAACTCAGGTCCTCCTGACTCCAAGGCTGGAGCTTATCCACCTCACCACCTAGCTGCCCCTGTTTGTTTTTCATTAAAAAGGAACAAGGAGGCATTAAAAGAAAGATTCAAGAAAATGTGTTTATGAAGAGAAAAGTTGACTGCACAAGAAGTTTCAGGAATCTTTCTCTTGTTTGCATGTGTTCAGCTTTGGCACCTCAGAGTGTGCTCTTTTAGGGAACTGAGCTTTTCTAAATCCCTGTTGGGTGATCACCTTTTAAAAGTGTTTGTTTTCCACTTGGGGACAGAGTACAAATCCCTGGGAATAAGAGTTCTTAGCTCTCTATTCCTTTGGAGTAAGTATTAGTAGCCAGGGTACTGGTATCGTAGTTGTGGATCTTAGCCCACTGAGTCTCAGGGATTGATATCAGGGGTTCTGTTAAGAGCTCTAGTTTACTTTGTTTCTTAACCATACTTGAAGTCAAAGAATATTATCACTGTCCTTGTTCCTTTGGGTCTCTGGATTAGTGAATGGATCTAGTATTGCCCTTCTTTCTTTCTCTTGTCTCTTAATCTGTTGTATCTAGCTTGATAGTTTGATTTAACCAATTTTTACCTTCATTCTCTATTCATACTAGAGTGGTTTGTCCTTTTCTTGTCCAGCTCATTTTACAGATGAGGAAACTGAGGCAAATAGGATCAAGTGACTTGCTTGGGAGTCACATAGCTATTAAGTGTCTTGAGGCCAAATTTGAACTCAGGTCATCCTGACTTCAGGCCCAGTGCTCTATGCACTATGGCGCCCCCTACCTGCCCTAATAAGTGGATAGTAATGGTCATCTTGGGACAGATGTCAAAAGACTCTCTTAATCTTATGCTAGATACCCACCTCGGAAGACAGCATGCTTATCAGCATGTTGGTTTCCAGGAGATTCTCCCACACATGCACATTTTATGCTGAGAAGTTGTTCTTTAATACAACTGAAACACAAACATAAATAATGCCCTTCGTGTTGGATGCAGAAATAGTCTCCTTGGCTTCTGTTCTTGCTGAGCCTGAGAACCTCAGTTCGTAGGGGCTCCTGCTGCTAAGTGCTACCCCTTATTGGCAACACTTGGACCCTGGGGGGAGGGCAGCAATGGGGGCAGGCCAAGGGAGGAAGGAAAAATGATTTTCAGGTGACTTTTAGGAGATTCTTGCACAAGAGAGTCTTATGTGGAAATTGTTTCCAAATTTTTCCCATTCTCTCTTACTTCTTGGCCTGGTGATCAGAAACTGGCTGTTTGTATTTTGCCCCTTTGTTGTGCCATCATCTTCATTTTGGACATGCTGTCATGTGCTTTAAATCTAAATGACACAGATATTTACTGAGCACCACAGCACAGATCACTGTGCTAAGTACTGTATAAAGACAAATAAGCCATGATCCCTTCCCTGAAGGAACATCCAGTCTAGCATAGGAATTAAGATACATGTACACAAGTAAATGAGATACAGAATAGAATCTTAAGTGCATATGAAAGGTGCAAAGTTAGTTATGTGAACTTCAAAGAAGAAAAGACCATTTGACCAGGAATGGAGATTGAAGAAGGCTTTAGGGAATGGTGTTATTTGATCTGAGTCTTGAAAGAAGGGTAGAATTTCATTGGAGAGAAGATGAGGTTCTAAGCATTTAGAGTGGTGTGAAGAAGGGACCAAAGGTCAGGTTATGTTTTGGGTTAGGTGAATAAGAGAGGGCACATGGAACTAAGTAAGTTTGGGGAAAATAGAGCGGTACCAGGTCACAGAGGGCCTTAAATGCCAGGGTCAAGAGTTAAAACTTTGCTTAGGGGGCAATAGGGAGCTCTTTAAGGGTTTTGGTTTTTTGTTTTGTTTTGTTTTTGTTGTTGAGCAGAAGAATCACCTTATCAGTTTTATGCTTAGGGAAACAACAGTATGAAGAATGGATTGAAATGGGAGGGAGACTGGAGGTAGGGAAATTAGTCTGGAGGCTATTACTATCATCCAAGCAGTGAATTAATTAATAAAAGAATAAAAAAGCATTTAAGCACTTGTTGTGCCCAGGACTAGGGATATGAAAAGGAAAGTAAGTCAGTCCCTGCTCTCAGGGAGCACACGTTATAAAAGGGTAGATAACACATAGAAGAGCCCTCGGCTCTAAGTCAGAAGATTCTTGGGACCGCAGGTGTACCAAGCCTTCTTTATATCATTCCCAGTGATAAAACCATATCTTTTTCTGATGTTGTGCTATTTCACAGTGGCCAAGAACCTTGGTGAGAGAGAACGTTCTTCTTAAGTCTTAAGAAGTTATGGCTGCAAGAGTTGATGGATACCTGTACTAAGGTAGTTAGAGTGGAAAGGAGGAAATATATGTGGGAGATATTTCAGTTGTAGAAACTAATTTGAATGTAGGAGAGAAGAGTCAAACCAGCACAGCTAGAAGAATAATGGTTGGTCTGTCAACAAAAATAGGAAAGTGAAGGACAGATTTTTGGGGAGAACACAGTAAGTTCATTTAGGGCTACGTTCAATTTCAGATGCTGGTGAGATAGTTAAATGATGTCCATCCAGTAGGCAGCTGGAAATTGACTCTGGAGCATGGTAGAGAAGTCATGAAGAAAGACGGACACTGGAGAGTCTAAAATAAAGTTTGGTGTTGGTTTTTTTTTTTTTAATAAGAATAAATTAATAACAAGTTCTATATTTGGTGAGGATAGGTCCAAAGCAAAGAAACGGTCCAAGGGGGCCTTGTAAAATATTTCCCTTTGCTGAATAAATGTGCCACCTACATTTAGGTTTCTCCCTCTAGGGCACAGTTGTCCTAGTTATGTTTCGAGTACGTGCCATTCACAGAGCTTAGTGGCTGTTTCTGTGCCATAGCCTGGCTTTTTATGGCTATTCGAAAACAGTTTAACATCTTTCCAACAGAATGATTAACACTCCAGAGTATCTGCATTTATCTCAATGTGGTATCTCCAAATTATCAAAACAGTATCCAATTCACTTAAATTTTTAAAATATAAGCAACTTAACACTTTAAGGGGGACCTGAGTTATTATACTATGAAATAGTGTAACTCCATTTAGTTTGATAATCATTATTCTGACCTCTTTAATTTTCTGTAGTTCATTTTGTTCATGCCTTTCACTTTCCCTTTTAATCTATTATTTAGGGAAACTTAATCATTCCCTTTTAGCAGCATCATTTTGTAACTTCATTCTCTGGACCTCAGTTTCTATATCTGTAAAAGGAAGTGTTTGTAGTAGGTGATCTCTAAAATCTCATTCAGATTTGAATCCTGTAGTCCCATGTTTTAGAACAATAGAAACAGTGACCTGGAAGGGACCTCTGGAAGATATTTATTTCATCCTCTCTAACATTAACTGAAATCATCCAAGTAGAATGTGGAGACAACTAGCAGGTTGTACTGGTTTTACAAGGACAAGCTATACCTAGAACCATTAAGAGCTACTTTCTTTCTGTACAGTGTCTGTTAGTGAGTTGGCCACTACAGATCCACACAGAGCCCTTTGCACATCTCAGAACCAGGACTTTAATTCATATGCCAGATTCTGCGGCCATTACCAGGCAGAAACTGGTAGCCATAAGGTTTGAGCTTTTAACAGAAACCTATGCGCGCTGTTCTCAGGAGACAGGAGATGGAGTCTTGTGTCTACTTTGTCTGGAAAGATAGGTTGGAGCCAGATTGGGAATGCTTCCAGATGACCAGCAGGAGTTTGTATTTCATTCTGGAGACAGTAGGGGTGGATAATGATTGATGGTGGGGATGGGGAGAGGGGGTGGGCATAAAAATAAGATCTAAATTTTCCCCACACCTTCAGTATCTTCCTCTTTTTCAGATACCTTAATCCCTTAGCACCTGAAAATGGTTTTACCTCTGGCATGGGCTTCTTCATTGTGTTATTGAATCTAATCCAGCAGATTTTCCTCTCTGTTTTCTGCAGTACTATTTCTGCTTCCTCATCCAGCACACCAAAGGTGCTTCCGAATCCTTCCAGCCCCTTCCTTTACTTTTCAGATGAAAAAAACAGAGGCCCAGCCAGATTGAGTCCCACAAGAGAAATCATTAGAAGTAGGATTTGAACCCAAGTTCTGTGACGCCTTCAGAATCTGTGCTCATTCCAGCTTACCTCACTGCTTCCACGTGTAACACTATGATAAAGGCTCCACTTTCCTTATAATGGTGAAGAGAGTTTGATATAAAAGTCTTTATAGACCTTGCCCTTTTTCATCTATTAATTATCCTTCAGGTTTCGTTTTTAAATAGACTTCAAGATGATTTTGCTTAAATGGGACTCAACTAAGTTTTCTTTAAACTTGTTTTCCCTCCCCTGCTTTTCACTGAGCCTAAGAGGCAATACTACTTAGAATCTTTTATCATCCTTTTCCATAAGATTTCGTGGTCAATTTTATATTTTAAAGTGGTGCTGTTCATAACTACCATGTATGTCTACATAACATAGAGGTCAGGTGTTCCCTGGGTGAAACGACTTCTCTGTTTTTTGGTCTCCTTTTTATGGCAATTGGTTTGCATTAGTTAAGCTATTATAGGAAATTGTTGCAATGCATATAAATATCCATTTCACCTTTTTTCATTTTTCACCATCAATAGCTTATTTAAACTGGTCCTCAGAAAGCAAGTATAGTTTTTTTTTCTTTTTCTTTTATATTAATCTATTTTGATTTTATCAACAATCACTTCCATAAGCTTTTGAGTTTTAAATTTTTCTTCCTCTCCCTTTCCCCCTCCCTCTCCAAGACAGTGCGCAATCTGATATAGGATACACATATACAGTCTATTAAACATATTTCCACATTAGTGATGCTGTAAGGAAGAATTAGAACCAATAGGAGGAACCACAAGAAAGAGGTAACAAAAGAAAACAGAAGAAAAAAATAGCAAATAGTATGCTTTGATCTGCATTCAAACTCCATAGTTCTTTCTTTGGATGTGGATGGCATTTTCCATCATGAAACTTTTGGAGACGTCTTAGATCCTGGCATTGCTGAGAAGGGCTAATTTTATCAAAGTTAGTCATTGCACAACCTGGCTATTACTGTCTGTGTACAACATTCTCCTGGTTCTGCTCACTTCATTCAGCATTAGTCCATACAAGTCTTTCCAGGTTTTTCTGAAGTCTGCCTGCTCATCATTTCTTTTTTTTTTTTTTTTTTTTTTGCATTTTAGCATTTGCTGTATTTATTGAACAAATTTTTTTTTTTAAACATGTGTTTTTAAAACTTTGGGTTCCAAATTTTCTGCCTTCCTCCCTCCCCACCCACCTTCATTGAAAAGGCAAGCTATACATGTGCAGTTATGCAAAACACTTCCATAGTAGACATGCTGTGAAAAACTAACTCTATTTCCCTTAATCCTATCCCACCCGCCCCACATTTATTCTATTCTTGCTTTTGACCCTGTCCCTCCTCAGAAGTATTTGCTTCTGATTACCCCCTTTCCCAGTCTGCCCTCCTCTCTATCATCCCCCTACTCTCTTGTCCCCTTCCCCTCCTATTTTCCTGTAGAGTAAGATAGATTTCCATACTCCATTGTGTATGTTATTCCCTCCTTAAGTCAAATCCTATGAGAATAAGATTCACTCATTCCCTCTCACCTTCCCCATTTCAAACCCCTCCACTGTAAGAGCATTTTCTTTTCTGGTTTTTTTTGTGAGATAATTTATCCCATTCTACCTTTCCCTTTCTCCTTCTCCTAGTATAATCCTCTCTCACCCCTTAATTTTATTCTCCAGATATGACCCCTTCATCTTCAACTCACCCTGTGCCATCTATCTATCTATCTATCCATCCATCCATCCATCCGTCCATCTATCTATCTATATATATATATATATATATACATACATATAATTTTTTCCCTCCAACTACCCTAATACTGACAAAGGTCTCATGAGTTACAAATATCATCTTTCCATGCAGGAATGTAAACAGTTCAGCCTTAATAAGTCTTTTATGATTTCTCTTTCCTGTTTACCTCTTCATGTTCCATTGAGTGTTGCATTGGAAAGTCAAATTTTCTATTCAGCTCTGGTCTTTTCCTCAAGAATGCTTGAAAGTCCTCCATTTCACTGAATGACCATTTTTTCCCCTGAAGAATCATACTCAGTTTTGCTGGGTACGTGATTCTTGGTTGTAATCCTATCTCCTTTGCCCTCCGGAATATTATATTCCATGCCCTGCAGTCCCTTAATGAAGAAGCTGCTAAATCTTGTGTTATCCTGATTGTGTTTCCACAATACTTGAATTGTTTCATTTGGCTACAATATTCCTAGGAGTTTTCCTTTGGGGATCTCTTTCAGGAGATCGGTGGATTCTTTCAATTTCTATTTTGCCTTCTGGTTCTAAAATATCAGGGCAGTTTTCCTTGATCATTTCTTGAAAGATGATGTCTAGGCTCTTTTTTTTGATCGTGGCTTTCAGATAATCCAATAATTTTTAAATTCTCTCTCCTGGATCTATTTTCCAGGTCAGTTGTTTTTCCAATGAGATATTTCACATTGTTTTCTATTTTTCATTCTTTTAGATTTGTTTTACAGTGTCTTGATTTCTCATAAAGTCACTAGCTTCCAATTGCTCTATTCTAATTTTTAGGGAAGCATTTTCTTCAGTAATCTTTTGGACTTCCTTTTCCATTTGTCCAATTTTGCTCTTTAGGGCATTCTTCTCTTCATTGGCTTTTTGGACCTCTTTTGCCATTTTGGGTTAGACTATTTTTTAAGGCATTATTTTCTTCAGTATTTTTTTGGGTCTCCTTTAGCAAGCTGTTAACTTGCTTTTCATGATTTTCTTGCATCACTCTCATTTCTCTTCCCAGTTTTTCCTCTACTTATCTTACTTCCTTCTCAGAATCCCTTTTGAGCTCTTCCAAGGCCTGGGACTGATTCATATTTTTCTTGGAAGTTTTGGATGTAGGAGCTTTGGGTTCGTTCTCTTCTTCTGGTTGTATGTTTTGATCTTCTTTGTCACCAAAGTAAGATAATATAGTCTGACTCTTTTTTGTGCTGCTTGCTCATGATCCCAACCAATTACTTGAGTTTTAAACTCTTTGTTAAGGTAAGAGTCTGTTCCAATGTGGAGAATGTACTGTCCCAAGCTTCAGGGGTTTGTGCAACTGTTTTCAGAGATACTTCTAGGGACATGAAAAGTGTCAGTTCTTCCAAGGTGCTATGATAAGGGGCGAGGTGTTTCCTCCCCACCACCACAACAAGCTCCACCACCTCCTTACCCCAGGACCACCTCTCAGAACTGTGACTCAGATCCAAGCACTGGCAAAGCAAGAGATTTCTGCCTCAATCCTGGCAAAGAGATCCTTGCAATCCCCCTCTGATCAGCCACTCAGTTCCCCCTCAGTCTGTGGGCCGGAAGCTCAGGACGCAGCCGTTGCCCTAAGGGCACGCTCTGGACTTGCGGCTGAGACCTAGCTTCTTCTCTCACAACAGTCACAGACTTTTCCCACTAATCTTCTAAGTTGTCTTTGGCGTTCGTGGATTGAGAAGTCTGGAAACTGCCACAGCTGCCCGAGATTCAGCCCTCTGAGGCCTGCTCCAGGGTCGCTGCGGCCTGTGCACCCACGCCAAACTGCGCTCCTCTCCCAGCCTGGCGCAATATACCTTTCCGATCAGCCATCCAGGTTGTCTTGGGCTGGAAATTTGTTTTACTCTGGTTTTTTTTGTGGGTTCTGCTGCTTTAGAGTTTGTTTAGAGCCATTTTTTTTATAGGTATTTGGAGGGGTTTGGGGGAGAGCTCTAGCAAGTCACTGCTTTCCTTCCGCCATCTTGGTTCCGGCCCCCCCCCCCCCAGTATAGTTTTTGCCAAGATTGTATCCAAAGCCTTTACAGAATGGTAGATTAGGTCCAAGCTTTGTGTTCTGCTTTCTACCCTTCAGGGCCCAGAGGTTACCTCCGTACAATGAGGAGGCATCAGAGAGTAGTCTTTGTAGCGATAACTGTAACAAGATAAACTCATTTTTTCAACTGCTTGTCTTATTTGTTGCTATTTTTTATAACTCTATTTTTGGATTCAACAGGACTTGTTTTCTTCTGCTCTGAATGTGAATAAGGCAAAAGCTGTAGCTCCTCATTCCAGCAAACTCACCGCAAAGAAACCACTTTCTCTTTTTGATGATGATGATGAAGAGGTAAAATATTGATATCTTTACACTAAATAATAGGGAATATGGAATCTCATGAGGTGGGTGGAGCAGTACAAGCCTGATAGCTATTTTTAGGGAAATAGGAGTATTGATGTTTGAGGATGACGTAGCATGGACATTTCTGTGTCTATTTTAAGGAATCCTTGCTTCACTTTCCCTCGCTTCAAAAGAGGAAGTACTGCAAAATTCTTGGTCCAGTATGAGAATTAGACTACTTGATTGGATCTGTTAATGAATAGCCTCATCAACAGATGTTCTTATACAAGTGTGTGGATTGCTTGTTTTTGTTTTTGAGATTTTACACTAAAAATTCACATGTTGGAAAATGTACCTTTCTTCAAAGAATGTCTTTTTATTTATACTGGATGATTTATAGGATGTTTCAACAAAGTATTTCTTAAATTTATTAAATCTTTTTGACAGAGAAATTTAAAGGTCATTTTTTCCTTATCTTGGCCTCTGTCCATCTAAAGGATGAGCATTTTCCATACAGAGAAAGGGGGAAAACCTTTACTTTGGCCCTGTCCTACTTTTTCTCTTACTTAGATTTAAACCTGAGAGAATGGGAAAGGAGCTAGCTGTCCCTGAAAGCCACATTCTCAGCTCTGTAGTACCTGCTGGAGAGCCTTTATAGTTTTGAGCTATATGCAGTAAGAACTCCAAAGAAACACCAAAGTCATATTCTCTCTGCTGCTCCATTAATTGAGGGGACCATCTTTCTTCCCCATTGCCCATCCTGTGTTAGCTGTCCTTGCTTTGGTGGTAAAATTGAGCTCAGAGTATACTGTGGCAGAAATATGAGGGAGCAGCATTGTTGTAGTATGTAGTGATTTTTGAAAGGTGTCTGTTGTTCCCGATTATCACTAGGTTGACTTACATCTAACTCATTTCCTGACATTTTAGCAGAACATTGTCTTGATTTCTAACTCTTTGTGGTTTGGTTTTACTCAGCACTTTGGGGAATTTTTTTGTTTGTTTGTTTGTTTTAGGAAAATCTTTTTGGAGAAACACCTGCTAAGAAACAATTTTCTTCATCATCTTTGCCTAAGCAAACTCAAGAAAAGCCAATATCTTCTGAGCCGCACAAAAAAACACCCACCTTACTATTCAGCAGTGATGAGGAGGTACAGTTGCCACCATCTCAAATGAATGAAACACTTAAAAGCTTACTACATTCAAAGGGCTATGCTAAGTCCTGGGCATACAAATAGAGAAGTAAGACGCTTCCCTTTCTCACGGAGCTCACATTCTAATCAGAGAGACAACATAACTCTTCTTAAAGAAAGAAGTTAGTTTGACAAAATCAATATCAGATTGTCACAGTGCCCTAAGTATTTTTTCCCCAGTTCAGATGCATATGTTTCAGTTCTTAGTGCTGCTGGAGTTTGGCAAGTGAGAATGTCCAAAACTCTTGAGAACCGCGTGATATATGCAAAATGCATTATTTGAAGATTTTAAGGTTCTCTTACCCCAATACTTCCAAAGCTAATAAACATGTATCAAGTAGAATAACAGCATGATTTATATACTATATGTTTGACCTTCGTTTTGATCTCACTGAATAATTAGCTTCTAAGCATTATTCAGTAAGAACTTTTCCTTTGACCCAGATGTGGCAGCAGAAAATGCAAGTTTGTCAGTCTTATTATTCAGGACACTCAGAATTGTTTTCTTTGTGCATTGAGGCAATCTAGCAAAAACTGGCTATGAGTATAGGTAAACTTCCATTTCAGTCTCCTAACTTTGCAGAAAAATACATGTTATAGTAACTCAGGTATCCTGGATACTATTTTCCATAAAGTAAGCATTTTCTTCTCTCTACCTGTGTTATAAGAATGAATTCAACATAAGCATACGCACGAACACACAGATGTAGACAGATAAATGTCAAAGCAAATATTACAATAGAAAGTTGTTATACACATCCTAGGTATACTAGCATTATTTCTAGAAGCCACTTAGATTTAAAGGGTTCAACATAATTGCCTTTCTCTCCTCTTTATTTGACTGAACCTATCTCTGCATCCATTTTCATTGGATTTCTTCAACAACCTTAATGCTGTCTTCTTTCTGAGCCTCTGTACCAGAAGTCTTCAAGAGAAGCACCATTCTCCCAAACAGCCTTGCAACCTTGGTGTAATGCGGAATAACACCAGATTACTTCCGTGACTTAAGAGACATGAAGGAAAAAGACTTTAGTGAAGGTGCAACTAATAACTAGTTTTATTTTGCTTCCTATATACCTTCACTTGAATTGCCTTTGACAGGGAGAAGTGGACAAAAGTTTCTTTCTGAAGTTCCTTTGATTGACAAAATACTGTTTTAATTTCTTTTTTAGGACCAGTGGAGCATGGGTGATTCACAGACCAGTAAGGTGCCTGACAACAATATAAAGGAACTTAAGAAGCCTGGCCCAATGCAGGATCACGTGGAGAAAGATGTGAAAAAGATAAGTCTGTTTGAGGAAGATGATGAAGAGGATTTATTTGCTATTGCTAAAGACAGGTAATGGCATTGCTGCAGCAAAACAACTGTATAGAGAATAGCACAGACATTGACTGTGGATAGTAATGAACTTCAGGGATCAAGTTAAGAGCATCTCTCTCAGTAATATGAAGGCCGCTGAGGTTTTTTATTTTTTGTATCCAAAGAAGCAATACTTCTTCTGCTATCACCACCACCACCCCAAACTAGTTCACATTGTTATGGGTGAGCATCACAGTTACAGGGAAAACACATTGTTTGTAGATATGCAAAGTCAAGTCGGCAAGAATTTATTAAGCACCTACTGTATGCTTGACACTGTACTAACTGGAAGGTTTTCCCAGTTCATTGTCTTCAGAATCCAAATAGACTTTTTACAATAAAACAATAATCATATTAAGAACAATGAATTGACCAGAATTCATATTTTTCACTACATGAATATTAATTGTTAGTACTCCAAATATGAAGCCTTTGTTCATTGACCAAGGAGTTGTGAAGAGCTTTAAATGCCAAATGGAGCATTTTAATTTTGACCCTGATAAGGAGCCACTGGCGCTCACCAAGGGGGTGGCATGGTCAGATTTACACTTTAGAGAAATCACTTTGGCCGCTGATGCATCAGCTTCCTATTTTTTGTAGCAGGTGTTTCCCTTTAACAGGGTGAACTAGTTGGGGGCAGGGGGCCAGAGATGATAGCGAAAGTGGTGTATTCATGTCACCTTTGTCAGAGATGTGGCAATTGCAGTGTGTAAGTGAGACATTATGAGGACTTTAATTGGCGTGGTAGCCATGTGAACAAAAAGAAGGGGTCAGATGCAAGAGATGACGTGGACATAGAAAGGCAAGATTTGGCAGCCAGTAGGGGGTGTAGGGTGAGAGTGAGGAGTCATGGATGGCACTAAGGTTGGGATCCTAGCTGAGTATGTAGAAGATGCTAGATATCTATGACCAAAATAGGATGGCTTAGAAGAGGGGTTGGTTTGAGGAGGAAAGACTAGTAAGTGCTTTGTTTTTGTTTTTGTTTTTTTGTTTTTTTTTTTTTGTTTTTTTTTTGTTACATGTTGAGGTCGACATGCCTAAAGGACGTCCAGATCTAAATGTCCAATAAACTGTTAGTAACATGGTCTGGGAGCTCAGGAGAAACTAAAGTTGCATCAAAATGATAAGTGGATCCCAAGGAAGCTGAGGAGATGACCAAGAGGTGAAGTCCTGTGATGAGGGAGGGGCTAGCAATGTCAGATGCTAGAGAGAGGGAGAAGAAGAGGAGCATTGAGGATAAGTCCATTGCATCTGGCAGTGGGGGCAGTGGTAGAGACTTCAGGAGTACGTATCAGTTGAAAGAGTGGTGAAGTTGGTAGCCAGAGGGAGTGGGAGATAACCTTGGGAATTCGCCTGTATAAAGAAGGCGAGATAGAAGACAAGAATTTGAGGGAATGGTGGGGTCAAGTGGAGGACTAATTATAGATTGGGGCAAAGGGAAGGAAGGAGCCAGTAGATGGGCAGAGTCTAAAGATTAGAGAGGGAGACGAAGGAAATAGGAGGAAGGATGGTCTTGATAAGAAGCGTCACCTCTTCTTAGAGACCAGAACAAAAGGGGAGAGAGCAGGAAATGATGTAGAGGTTACACAGCATGAGGGAAAGGAGGGGGCTTAACCCACAGTTATCCTTGTCTGCCTAAGCCAAGCTACTCCTTCAATGTATTTTTAAATATTTTTCTTTTTTATTATGAACCTAATAAATATAAACAAACATACCTTTCAATATGCAAATAACAAAAAATGATATTGTATATGAAACTGCAAACTCTTGTTCTGTTTTGTCTTTTCTACTCTGTACTGCTTGATTTGTCTTTGATAATACAGATTTAACATGGAAATATCTGTCCTGCCCTTCTGTGTCCATCCCCTTCACTGGTTCTTAATAACTTTGACACCTTTCTGACTTGTATTTGCTCTATCTTACTTTCCTGAAACACTCTTTTTTTTTATTGTTTTCCCTTTCTTCTTTCATTTAACTTCTGATTGCTTTGTATTTCTTATTAAGGTTTTGTTGCCAATATTTTAATTTTTATGAATTTGATCTCAGGAAGGTACCAAGTGCAGTTGTTCTTTATCTTCCCAAAAATTTCTGCCTATTTTTTCTGGTTTATTATGATTAGACTTTAATACTCAAGGGATTTTGTTGTTGTTTATTTTGTAGCCAGAAAAAGGCTCCTCCTAAAGCTTCCCTCCTTTTCGAAGAAGATGCTGATAGTGGTGGGTCTCTATTTGGCTCTCCTCCTCCATCTGTTCTTCCTGCAAAAATGGTAACTTTAATCAGCTAAGAGATGACTTTGTTTCCATACTATGCTAATTAAAATTCTGCATTATGATTAGCACTCAAAATCAGACTTTGTGGACAGAACCTCAAACTGGCATTTGTCATGCCCATTTGGAGCTAATACATTTCCAAGCCCATAATGTTACCTTACAATTAGTGAAACAGGCTTATAGACTGATTAAAATGACTCACTTATACATAGTCCATGGGGTAGCAGATTTGAATAGTAGAGCCCAAATCTCTAGACTTGTACGCAGTGGTTCTTTTCCTTGGGCTCCACTGCCACCCTTCTAATTTAAGCAGTTTGGGATGTTACCATTGTCACCTGCTTATATTCATTAGGCATTCTCATTTGCATAGTATTATGATAACAGAAAATAGAGATATAGGTACAGTTTGTACCATTTTTAGGACCTTATCCCAAAGGATAAAATTCAGATCTGGAATATTGTTATTAAATAGATTATGATATACAGAAGATAAAAGATCAGATTCATCTTTGCGGAAGTAACTATAATCTTAGGGACAGTAATTCCCTTTCTGAATATGTTTTTTTCCAAGGACGCCATGCCCCAGTATTGTAGTCGCCATGTTTTTACAAGTGTTACAAAGTTTTTACAAACTTTCTTCTTTGGTGCAGGGCTATTACACTGAGAAAGTTGAAAAAAGTTATTTTAGTTCACAAAAATGACAGAGTTTGCAATAAAACTGTAAAGATTCATAGTTTTATGAATGATTTATGAATGTTTTATGGTGAGTGTCTTAACATTTTCACTGATGCCTGTGGACTTCAATTTCTCCCATTTGTAAATGACAAATAAAAAATATCAAGCTATGTTGATAAGGTTTAATTTAATATACTTTTGAAATTTTTAAGATCAAAGAAATTGTGAGAGATAACTGAACAGTTGCATGTCATTCTGCAAGCATCCATGATTTTTTTTGGAAGCTTGTAGGCTCTAAATATTAAATAAGAGATAAAATTAACTAAATAGCCTGTATATATTTAACTTTCCCCACATGGAAAATGTAGGCACTTCTGGACACCAAAAGATCCTTTACTGTTTCAGACTGTGAAGAGTTCAAAGTTTTTTTCACACGTAAACTTTTCAGAAAAGAAGCATCGTGAAAAGTGTTCTCCTTATATTTGAGACTTTCATAATTAGATTCATATTTTACAATATTTAAATCACTGTAATTATGAGTAGAATAAACAAGTTGCCTGAAAACACAAATCTTTTGCCTAAGTTCACAACTGGGTTATATATAAAGCTAATCACTTTAGCATTTACACATCCCTCTTTAGAGTCTTTCATGACCTCATTTCCCTCTATCTCAAGTTCAAATTATATTGAGTTTCAGTGTCCTCCTAATCATAATTTCCTGTATCACTCATTTCTTTTCCTTATCCCTTTGTCCTTACTCCTTTTGCTTCAGTGAAGTGAAACTGTGTTTTTACTTCTTTTATTTGACCATCATGTTTGAAAGAACATTCCCAGGTTAGCTAACCAGGTCTCATTCCAGAATACTTTCCAAAGTCTATGTCCTTCATAGATTCCAGTCCATTTACAACATCAAGGCTACTTGCCTACCTAGTCTGTTCATTGATAAGGCCAGCAACTCCTTCCAGCTGTCCTGGCCCCGTGGGACTTATCTCCACCCACTTATCTCATTTCCAACAAAACTGAAGTCAAATCCATAAAAAATACAATACTGAAGGAAATGTTCTCCAATGTCCTATTAGAATGTACATCCTAAAGAACTGGATGATTTGTATTTCTATTTGTGATTTATGTATGCTCTCCCCCTTCCAAAAAAGGATTTGAGGTGCTGTCTGCACACTCAGGAGATTGTTTGCATAAACGGATTGAATGTGCCTGTCACTTAGACACCATTCATACTTTTTGTGGGAATTTCATGGGTTTTTCTCCTTTTTTGGTAGGGAAAAGAGAAAATCCCTCCAGCGATGCCCTCGTTATTTAGTGATGAGGAAGAAGAAGCAGCAGCTCCATTTGGAACTGCGAAACCAGTAGACAAGCAGGCTGAGTCGGCCTCTTCTGGGAGTACTCTTGTGGTCAAGCAGGAAGAAAAGGTGAGATGTTACTTTCTTAAGTGTAAAATGATAATGTTTCCTATGTTTAATCTTAGTCTTGTCTTTTATTTGTGTGTGTGTGTGTGTGTGTGTGTGTGTAATGCTAAGATTAATTTCCAGTATTTATTTGAACAATGTGAGTCACATACCTGTTATTCCTTATCAAACAAGTTTTCGTACATCTAGAGTAGTTTTAATTACATTCATAGTTTTGGAATGTTGGGGCTTGTGCGATTGAGATTTTTTTTAGTCTTGTCTTTTTAATCTGAAGTCTGGGAACCTGCGTTTTAATCTTTTGATAACTTCATTTCAATGTAGTTAGTTTCTTTTGCAATCCTTAGTACTTTCTCTTAGGCATTTATAAACATTATTCTGGTAAGCAGGGGTCTATGGGCTTCAACAGACTGTCAGAGAGGTCCATATCACAGAAATGTTAAGAACTCCCACCTCACAGGCTCTTTATTTTTCCTTGTTTTCTGCTAGTCCCATACTGTACCTCATTTGAAATATCAGTTAGAAGGGGATTGAATTTTCCATTGTAATACAGTTTTGTTCATGTTGAATGTGTCTCCAGAGCATAATAGAATTAGTGGGTTGTTGAGTTTGTTTGTTTTTTTTTTAATTTAGCTTTCTTCTTGTGAAACACCTGTGAACCAGTATCTATGGCCTAAACACTATTGTCGTCTAGCAAAGAGAAGTAAATGATTTCCTCTTAGCATCTATGGGCTGTCCTGTTTTGGTCCCTGCAACTCGAAACTATTCCTGCCATCCCTTCATTACTAAAGAATACATAAAGTTGTCATGGCTTGTAAAATACCTCCAGGTTCTGATGCCTTAACCTTGTATTTGTGCTCAAATGAGGGACTGGCTCACTCTTCACTGGGATTGGCACCATTTCAAATCCATATGTTCCAAGATCTTAATAGGGAATCTTGTAACTCCAGTGAATGATATACTGCGGTGTCACATACAGGCACTCATTCAACACTTAGAATACCTATGATATCCTAGCAAAGTTTTAGAATATATAACTTTATAAATTAGACTGCTTCTTTGGATGTTTAGTACTTATAAGCTTTAGGATACCGAAAACAGTTCAGCAGACTGTGGCAAAAGTATTAGAATAAAAGCAAATAGACTGGGACTAGTTCCCAGCTGTGCCACTAATTTTCTGTATCACTTTGGGAAAGTAAGTTAACATCCTTAAACTTTAGTTTTTTCATCTGTGGAAAAAAAAAAGACAGCCCTTGCCCTCAAAAAGCTTACATTCTAAGGGGGGAAGACAGTATCCAAAGAGGAACTGGGAAGCAAGGGGCCTCGGGGTTCAAGATAATCTCTCTTGTCCCTTCTAGCCATGTTAACTGTCTAAATAATCAATTCCCAGTTAACCACATTTGTATTATATGTATGTATTAGAAACTGTTTCCACCTATCTGTTATTCCTTCTGAGTAGGAGAACTCATTGAATGGGGGCCATAGTCCCAGTGTGGTTTTAGATTTTATATTTCAGTGATCCCTTTCTTTAGTTCAGATAACCAAAAGCTCACTGTGGTACTGTGTAGAGATTTGATTATAATAATACCTACAGATTCAGTTGACAGCACAACGATAGACACTGTGTTTGATTTCTAGTTGCCACGTCTGCAGCTTCAAATTGAGCGCTGTCTCTTATTCTTTCCTCAATTTAAAGGAATTCACCAAAGAGTAAGCCTACACAAGCTGGTATTGAGGAGAACGCATTCGGTATTCATACCTGAGGTTCTGCCTTTCTCAACTTTACTTTTTACTTTTCTGCCCTGATTTTTTTGGAGGTCTTGATCTCTGATGTACCCTTAGCCCAGAATAGCCAGGTCTGAGTATTCATTCAGATGAATACCTATCATAGAAGCTTCTAAAATTTTTGAGGGGATTACATCTTTTCCAGGATGGAGGCAAAGAGTCTGTGGTTCAGCATTCCCAGACCCTTTCTTTGCCACCTTAGACCTGTGGTCATGCTCCACATTGGGGGCATGACACACTAACTGTAGTCCAAATAATGTGGGATTCCTTGTCTTAGTAGTCTGAACTGATGCCCAAAAAAATGGACCAGAACTAGGCCATTCTCTGGAGATGTCCCTTCTCTATACCTGCTATGGGATGATCACAATACTTGAATTGTTTCTTTCTGGCTGCTTGCCGTATTTTCTCCTTGACCTGAGAACTCTGGAAATTGGCTCCAGTATTTCTGAGAGTTTTCCTCTGGGGATCTCTTTCAGGAGGTGATCGTTGGATTCTTTCCATTTCTATTTTGCCCTCTGGTTCTAAAACACTAGGGCAGTTTTCCTTGATAATTTCTTGAAAGATGATGTCTAGGTTCTTTTTTTAATCATGGCTTTCCAATAGTCCAATAATTTTTAAATTCTCTCTCCTAGATCTATTTTCCAGGTCAGTTGTTTTTCCAGTGAGATATTTCACATTGTTTTCTATTTTTTCATTCTTTTGAATTTGTTTTACAGAGTCTTAATTTCTCATAAAGTCACTAGCTTCCAGTTGTTCCATTTTAATTTTTAAGAAAGTATTTTCTTCAGTAAGCTTTTGGACTTCCTTTTCCATTTGCCAATTTTGCTTTTTAAGGCATCCTTCTCCTCATTGGCTTTTTGGACCTCTTTTGCCATTTGGGTTAGGCTATTTTTTAAGGTGTTATTTTCTTCAGTATTTTTGGGGGTCTCCTTCAGCAATCTGTTGACTTACTTTTCGTGATTTTCTTGCATCACTCTCAGTTTTTCCTCTACTTCTCTTACTTGCTTCTCCAGATCCTTTTTGAGCTTTTCCATGGCCTGGAACTGATTCATATTTTTCTTGGAGGCTTTGGATATAGGAGCTTTGGGTTCGTTCTCTTCTTCTGGTTGTATGTTTTGATCTTCTTTGTCACCAAAGTAAGATTCTAGGGTCTGACTCTTTTTGCGCTGCTTGCTCATGATCCCAGCCAATTACTTGAGTTATAAACTCTTTGTTAAGGTAGGAGTCTGCTTCCAGTGTGGAGAATGTACTGTCCCAAGCTTCGGGGGTTTTGTGCAGCTGTTTTCAGAGATACTTACAGGGACTTGTAAATTTTCAGTTCTTCCAAGGTGCTGTGATCAAGGGCAAGGTGTTTGCTCCTTTCCTGGCCTGTGCTGTGGTCTATGAGTGACCACAAGCACTGTTTTCTGTCTTGGAACTATAAGGAGGATTTCCTCTCCACCGCTACTACAGACTCCACCACATCAGCACTCCTCCTCACCCCAGGAGCACCACCCAGAACTGTGACCTATATCCAAACACAGGCAAAGCAGTAGAACCCTGCAGCAGCAAAGAGATCCCTGCAATCCCTCTCTGATCAGCCACTCGATTCCCCCTCAGTCTGTGGGCCAGAAGCTCCGGAGGCAGCCTCCACCCTGGGGCCGCACTCAGGGACTGGGGCTAGGACCGCACTTCTCTCACTGCAGACACAGACTTTTCCTACTGACATTCTAAGTTGTCTTTGGTGTTCATGGGTTGAGAAGTCTGGAAACCTCCACGGCTGCCCATGATTCAGTCCTCTGGGGCCTGCTTCAGGTTTGCTGAGACCTGCACACTCATGCTGAACTGCGTTCCTCTCCCAGCCCAGCGCGATATACCTTTCTGATCAACCATTCAGGTTGTCTTGGACTGGAAATTTGTTTCACTCTGTCTTTTTGTGGGTTCTGCTGCTTTCAAATTTGTTTAGAGCCATTTTTTACAGGTATTTGGAAGGGTTTGGGAGAGAGCACAAGCAAGTCACTGCTTTTACTCTGCCATCTTGGCTCCACCTTCCTTTTTCTTAGGGATGATCAAGAATTCAATTTATTTTCCCCATTGTCTCCACTGGAGAGAGAGAGAGAGAGAGGCAAAGGGCAAAATCAAATATATGAAGTTTTATATATTATATATTATTTATATAATATGAAGTTTTATATATTATATACCTTGGGCCGCATCACTGATTTCACTGATGCAGGTACAGCTCCTTCTAACCATTCAGTTACCCTCAGCCCCTACCCCATATGCCTTCCCATACTGCACAACTCTTGTCTGTATGTTCTAGTGGGCCCTCTACATCAGGCCCCTCAACATGCAAGGGGCTTTTCTCTGGTGTTTTAGTATTATGTGGCTGCCAGTTGAATACTTCTTTTCTCCATCACTTATCCTTGGTTCCTGCTTGATGGACATCTCATCTTTTTTTCTAGTGATACATCTTCTTGGTGACCTCTATTATACCATTTCTCATTTTTAGCTCTTAGATTGCTAATGGGTTGTGGCCTTTTGCAGTGGTTAGCACTATCCCCAGCACAAAGTAGACTGCTTAATAAATGTTTATTGACCGACTGACTATTCATGTCCACCACCTGACTCTCCATGTGGATAATGTTCAACTTTAATTCTTCAGATGCTGTGGTCTTTGGTGACTCACAGCCATACAGCATCACTTTCCCAGAACACTATTCTAATGCCCCATTCATCATGGTGTAGAGGTTACATAGAATTCATGGAGCTTTTGCCAGAAGAACATATGGTGGGATAGATTCTACTGTACAGGAAAGGCTTGGAGAATGGTCCTGGCACCAAACTGTGGTGCTTTCCAAGAACCAGCCTACCTAAGTCCAATGGGATTCATCTCCAGTAGGAAGCCTACTTGGTGATTAACTCTTTGGTTATGGCAACCCATGAAACAGAACATAAATAAACCAATAATTAACCTACCTATTTGGCCCATACCTGAAATTGGATTTCTTTTAACAGAAGAAAATGTTTTTCATATGGTAATTAGAAATAAAAGACCTAAAATGCAAATGCAGTCTTTATGGTAACACTAACCGAAATTCATTCATACTTAAACGTATTCATGTCAGCCATCAGTTATAATTGATGTCAGATCCTTCCCTTTATTGATAGAAGAGAGTTGGAGAAAAGGAAATAGCAGATATTGAAGGTAGAAGAGGACAGCTAGGTATCAGTGTCACTGAACACGATTTCACGAAGAGCTGGCCTTTCTTTCAGCTTCATGTCACATTAACAGAGGAAGCTGTGCAGGGATTTTTGCTGGGAAGCCACATGGCACTAGACTTTACACGGATGTTGATTTGAGCTGGAGCATCTACTGTAGTGATTTATAAAGATGAATGGTCTTTTTAATGAGGCAGTTTAATTCTCAGGAAGCATATTAATTGAGATAGCATGATATTTAATTTTATGTCCAAACCTGCTCTTCTCCTTAAAATGTCTGGCTTCCTCATTCCTGGGCTGCTTGAAGCAAACAGCTCTTAAGGTGCTCAGCTGACCTCCCTTCTCCTTCTCTATTCCTAGCCTTCCAGTCCTGGTACCCATTTCAAGACTACTCCTGGTGTCTTTCAGGATGAAGAGCTCCTTTTCAGCCGTAAGCTCCAGCAGGACAACGATGCTGACGTCGACCTCTTTGCCAAGGTCAGAGGAGATCTTAGACTTAGCAGCACAGGCTCTTCTCCCCTTTGCTTTCTCACATGGGGAATTTGTCCTTTTCTTTTAGTCATCAGAACAGCGGGCTGGTCCCCCACCCAAAGAGGCTCTTTTTGGGGATGAAGAAGATGATGATGATGATTTCTTCACTTCTGTTCAACCACAGCCGCCGGTACCAGCATTTTTTTTATTATGAAGACTAAGGAGTAGAGAAAAACTTCTTGGGAAGGAAATGGTTGCTTAAAGTCTTCAACTTTCAGTGTGTTTAGGGAAAAGATCCCAGAAGATATGAGTAATGCTTGCCTACTAGTAAATGAATACTAAGATCCCTTATTTTTCCCAAACCAAATAGTTTTTATTTTTTTGAATGCTCAAATATCTCAAGTTAATCGAATTTTTAGTATATTATTGCTTGGCTGTTTCAATGGTTTATTGAAGGATGAATTCACTATAGTAACAAAAATAGACGTGTATAAGAAGGTTTCAACTCTTGAATGTAGGCCTGGATGTTTAGTACCATTTTCTTCCTGTCACAGCAGAATGCTAAACTAGTGTGTTCTTAAATCTTACATATCAGAAAGGCGCAAATACAACTTTAGATTTGGAATAATTTGAGAATGTTTATCTTTTAATTCGCCAACCCACTGAAGTCAGGATATTATTTCACTTAAGAGGAAAAAAACCTTAGATCCCTTTGTTACATTGTGATTCCTTAGGATGGTTGATTTCTATATCTAATTGTGAATTTTGGCCCTATTTTTCTCTTAGAAGGTAGCCCAAAAGAAAACAGTAGTGAAAAAAGATAATTTTGGTCCTCCTCTTGAAAGCCATAAATTTCCCGAATCATCTCCAAGTATCAAACACGAAACAGACATGTGGAAATCGGAAACAGCCCAGGTTAGTACAAATAGACTTTTCAGGTTCACTATTGGCATAGCTAAAAAGTTATATATGCAGATGCACAAGTTGATGAAGAATGTACCCTTCTAGAATGTTTCTTTGTTGAAAATTCCCATATTTAAATTAGGGAAGGAAGAAATGGAATGATGTTAAGCCACAATAATTGTTTTTCCTTTTCACATTTTGTTGCTGAAACTATAGTCAGTTTAGAGGAGAAAACGCTGGTTTTATCTGTTTGGAATTTAACACTCCACTATGGCATGCTGAGTGGCTTCATACACTTTGTAGATTTCTTGGGTGTTTTCACAAATATTGATGGCTGCCTTTATTTTTTTTTTCTTTTTTGAGGCAGTTGGGGTTAAGTGATTTGCCCAGGGTCACACAGTTAGTGTCTGAGGCCAGTTTTGAGCTCGGGTCCTCCTGACTCCAGGGCTGATGCTCTATCCACTGTGCCACCTAGCTGACCTGATGGTTGCTTTTAGATAGAAGACTCTTGGGGGTAATTTTAAAAACATGGAGTTCCCCAAAGAGTACTTCTGAGTAAGGTGATACTGAAGAATACATTGAGTATTCTTAACTTCACTTTTTACATTTCCTCCCTGGCTTTTTGGAGGCCTTGATCTCTGATGTACCTTTAGACCTAAACAGCTATTCCTGGATAGCCGTTCAAATGAATACCTATTATAGAAACTTCTAAAATTTTCTTTGGGATTACATCTTTTCCAGGATGGAGGCAAAGTCTGGTTCAGTATTTCCAGACCCTTTCTGTTCCACCTCGGACCTGTGGTCATGCTCCATGGTGGGGGCATGACATACTAACTATAGTCCAAATAATATGGAATTCCTTGTGTTAGTAGTCTGAACTCATGCCCAGAAAAGTGAACCAGAGTTGGGCCATTCTCTGGAGATGTCCCTGGCTTTCCCTCTGTGCCTAGACATGTGCCTAGGAGACCAAAAAGATGTTTGTTCAGTTCGGCCCTGCTTGACTTTTCATGGCCTGATGACACTGTTAGTTCATTGGCCACTTCATTTGGGAGGTGCACGAGGGTGCGTTCCCCCAGCTAGGAGGGGATGATAAAGCCCCTGGAGAAAGTCTCTGACACCCCTAACATATCCTCAAAAGCAGTTCTCATTTTAGGAATTTTAGGAAAAGGAAAAAGGAATGATGTGTGTCACACATGAATGTTTGATTAGTGTTGCAGTTTGGGGACCTTTCCCATCCCTTTTATCCCTGCTGGTTTTTAATACAGTGTCATTTCACACAGGACTCTGCAGGCCTCCCTCCACATAAAACCAAAGAGCCTTCCTCTCGGATCGGGAAACTACAAGTAATTCTTGCCACACTTTGGGAGCCTTCACTGCCAACTGTGGGGCCTCCTTAATCTTTGAATATCTTGTCTCTTCTTCAGCTCTTCCCCTGGCATTTCCCCCCATTGTTGCTTCCCACATGATGCTAGGCCTGTCTCACCTTTCCTCTTTTTCCTGTGGCAATGATTGTGGGCACGGCTGCATATCCTCTGTCTGAATCTGGCGGCTCTGTGGAACCTTCCGTTGCATCTATTTTTCCTTGCCCTTCTAGCGCCCTGCCCTCGTTAAGTGTTTTCAGTCACTTGTCATCTCGCCTGGAGTGATCTGGATACAGTTAAGCAACAGCAAATTTCATTTTCATTCCCCAGGCAGACTTGGCTATTAATCCAGCTACCTTGCTGCCCGGGACAGCTCCCAAAATCTCCGGGATGAAGACTGCTGCGCCAGGGTTTGCCTTTACGGCATCTGAGCCCGATGGAGTCAGGGGTGTGGAGACGGCCTCTGCTGGTGAGACAGGTGTGAGCTTTGAGGACCCAGCCCGAGCAGATACCTTACGTAGTGTAAACAAGGTGATGAATTGCTTTATTCTCTTTTGAAGTATTTCTGATACCTCTCTAGGGCATCGAAGATGCTTCTCAGCCACATTCAGCTATCCAGGGGATCATCAGACTTGCCTTACAAACACATTATCTGTCCTTCCTTGTCTGCCCATTCCTCCAGCCCTGCCCCTTCCAGGCACAGCCCACCTGCCCTGTAGTGAGCAATCAGAAACACAGGATCCATTCTCTTCATTTACTACTCCAGAGAACCATAAAGGTGTAGACCCACAAGGGGTCTCAGAGGTAGCCATCCAGTCTAGCAGTTCAGAACATGCATGAAGACAAAAACCTATAATGACTTCAGGAACACTTTTAAATGCACTTTATCAATCACATCATGAAGTGTGTGAGACATTTTTCAGTCTACAGAAATTGTTACCTGTTTAGTGAGTCATTTAACTAGGTCTCTTGTAGTCAGTCACCTTGCATTGCTCCTAGGGTCTGGAGCCTTTGGGCTGGGAAGCCTTGATTTCATTCAGTCCTCTTACTGCCCACTTACCAGAAGAACCCAAAGGAGGACCCAGGTCTCTTGGTGCCCTTTCCCACTGCCCCACACCACTTACTTTCTTTGGGCAGACACCCAGCAGCACCTTGCCCTTTGGGTGAAATAGATAAACTATGAGTTTTTAGTAAGAAAATGAATTCTGTACCCTCTACCTTCTCTACCTCCAAGTTTAATTCATTTTAAGCAGCACCTTTTTCTATTTTGGAAAATATATGATAATGGCTCCTTTTTAATCTAAACTGATACTAATAATTCTGGTTTCTTAGCTATTAACATTTTTAATGTATATATCTTTACATAAAAGTAATTGAGAATTTTATTCTTAAAAAAAAGAATTTGATTCTTATATAATTTGGCTAATATTACCAACATGGTATACAGAACACATAGTTATTATCACCCTCAGTTTTGCAGAGTTATCAGATCAAGGCATTTTTGTGTAATTGAAGTCAAAGGGACACCTTTTATATAGTGTTGTGTTTCAATTGTAGTGGGCGGTCAGAATTTTAAGAGATTAGAACATAAAAGAGAAAAAGACAAGATTTAGACTTATTTAATGTGAGAAGACTAGGAGTCTTTTTCCTTGGCCATATTTAATAGGAGAAGCATCAATTGACCTTCAAGATAATACTGCCTTTGTTGTTCAGTCTGCTTTTTTTTCCAGTCATGTCTGATATTTTATGACCTCTTTGGGGGTTTTCTTGGCAAGGGTACTGGAGTGATTTGCCATTTCCTTCTCTAGCTCATTTTACAGATGAGAAAACTGAGGCAAACAGGGTGAAGTGACTTGTTCCAGGATCACCCAGCTAGTAAGTGTCTGAGGCCAGATTTGAACTCAGGAAGATGAGTCTTCCTGACTTCCAGGCCTGGAGCTCTATCCACTGTGCCACCTAGTTGTCATTAATACTGTCTTACTTGGAGATAAGAGAGAGCTTACTGATTCTTTGATTTGCCTCAAATATTTGTATAGAGTAGAAGTTCTTAACCTGCAATGCATGGACTTAATTTTCTAATTTATCAACTGTATTTCAATGTAATTGACTTTCTTTGTGATTCCCTATGTATTTAATTTTATATATTTAAAAATACTCTTCTGTGAAGAGCTCTGTAGATTTCCACAGACCACCAAAGGAGGTCCATGACACCAAAAAAAGGTTAAGCCCCTTGATATAAAGTAACCTGGTCTGCTTGGACCAAATTTCAGGTTGTGGTCTGAGAACATTCCTTTGTCACTGCAGAACCGAATCAAAATGAAAGGCAAAAGAAGGCCTCAAACCAGAGCTGCCCGGAGGCTGGCTGCCCAGGAATCCAGCGAGGCTGAGGATATAAATGATGCTGAAGGACCTCAGTTGGGCAGAGAGCATGTTATCTCCCCACCTGTCAAACAGCAACATACCAGAGAAGCAGACAAGAACAAGAGCTTTGAAAAGACTGTTGCAGCTCCTTCTCCCTTTTTGGAAGATGCCCTAGTCCCCGGAGGGGAGAGAAGTCCTTCGACTAAATCTGCGGACCTGACTGCTGAGGATAGCCTTTTTGATTCTGGTGACATCTTTGCAAAGGTTTCTGGATCAAAGACGATGGCAAAGAGAGCAAAGGACAAGGAGAAGGCCTCAGAGGACCTGACCAGCCAGCCCCCAGGCAAAGAAGAAAAGCAGTCTTTGCTTCCAGTGCTGGACGAGCCAGAGATTGAGGAGGATCTCTTTCAATCTGTGAAGCAGAAACCATCCAAGAAAAAAAGTACTCTTCCTCTTCTAAAGGAAGAAGATGATCTCTTCACAAACCAGAAAGCCAAGAAAAAGACATCAGAACCTCTCTGGCAGCAAGATGTTGTCTCAAAAAAACAAGACATTTTTGAGGTAATTAGATAGTCTTTAAGTTGGTGCATTGTTCTTTAAGAGTTTGGATGGAGAAATAACCCATTGATTCATTTGGGTCTTACTCATTTCTGATGGGTAGCTGACGTCTGCCTGCATAAATTAGGTTATTGATTGGCCCATGAAATTTACTCAGAAAAACCAGAGGCAATTCCTGTTCTTTAAGAGTTGCATCAACCTTGGTTTGGTCACAAAAAATGGAAAAGATCTTGGTTTTTAGATTATTCTTAAAATAATATTATGGCTAGCTCCCTGGAATGCTTTCACATTATGTGCAGAGTTGACCTCACTGCTAAGATTTTCATCCGTGAATTCTAGAGAAGCTTAAATTTCCCAAAGCATATCCAGTTTATATGGAAAAACTCAATTTTCTACTTTAACAAAATGAAGACCCTCCTAGTTAGGTAAACATTTTTTAACCTTCTACTATATACAAATCACTGCACTAGGGGCAGGGGAGATTTAAAATTTATAGAAGGCAGAGTACATGTTATAATTCTCCCAGTGGAATTTCAGATTTTGAAGGCAAAGATTGTGTCATTGTTCCTGTAGGATGAAAGTATTGGTAGAAAGATATATGCTCACAAACCAAATTATTAAAAGCGTATGATAAGCAAAGTGTTCTGTGCCATCTGAAGAGTAGAGATGTCATTACCAACTAGGAGACGAAGTCAGTACTTCACATGAAGAAAGTGATACTTGAATTGAGATTTAAAGGATAAGGACCTGAATGTCCAGTAGGCAGCTGAGATTCACTGTAGCCAAACTGAACTCCATATCCCCTCCTCAGTCTGCTCTTCCATAGGACATCTTTGGAGGGCATGCCATCCTCTCACTGTCCCCTGTTTATAACCCCGTAGTAATCCTAGACTATTTCTGTTCCCTTACCTCCCATACCTAATCATTTGTGATATCCTGCCAGTTTTATTTCCATGACACTTTTTACTTCTTTCCCCTTCCTTCTACCTTCATTTAAAGGTCCTTAAAATGTTTCCTGTAGACTATTATAATAGCCTCTTAATTGAGTTCCATGCCCTTCCCCTTTTCTCACCAATCTACCCAACTGCCAAAGTAATTTTCCTAAAATGCTAACCTCTGACGATTTCATTCCCCTGCTTAAAAATGTTCTTCGGCTCCCTGTTTTCTGCCCTCTATAAAATACAGATGCCTTAACCTGGCATTTAAGACCCTTCATAATGGAGTTGTATCTCCATCCTGTTTCCTAGTTATTCTCCTCTCCATTCCTGCCCAGCTGGGCTACCAGCTCCTCTCTAAACCTGGAGAAACTGAAACTGAAAGGTCTTGACTTGCCCAGGGTCACATGTTAGTGGCTGAAGATTTGAACTCGGGATTTCCTGACTCTAAGTCTGTTGCTCTTTGTACTGTGTCCCATAGCCCACCAAGGGCCATTGGTCACAATGAAAATGAAGAATAAATTTAATGTGCGTGAGAAAATTAGATGTTTAGAAACAAGCAGTTTGGAAGATTAGAATTTTAGAAACATGGTTTTGTGAGCTGGTGAGGTCTTAAGGAATGAACTTGTCCCTCTGTCTCTAACACAGATATTAGAATCTCCCAGGGGGAGGCAGGGAAGGTAAGGAGAAAAAACAAACCAAGTTCTAAAGTTGTAGTATACAATATTTCTAGGTGCTGTAGGAGTTCAGAAATTAAATAATAATATATTCATGACAAGTCTAAATATCAATCAATTTGAGCAGCTATACAGTCTAAGTATTTGTTATGTTTACTTAAAAGGAGAAAAACATCTTAATTTAAAATTGTCTTTTTCTTTCTTTTGTGGTGGGATACAAGGATGACATATTTGCTACAGAAGCAATTAAACCAGCACAGAAAACAAAAGAAAAGGAAAAAGCCTTGGAATCCAACCTTTTTGATGATAACATTGACATCTTTGCTGACCTAACTGTAAAACCCAAAGAGAAGAAGTCAAAAAAGAAGGTGGAGCCAAAGTCCATATTTGATGATGAGATGGGTGAGTGTGGTTTTCTGTAGCTGAACAAATTCCATTACACGTGACACGTGGAGAATTTTTGCCATCCACTCAATTCTGCTGTCCCTCTTTTTGGCTGAAATGTTTGTGTATGAGGAGTGCATTTGTCTCTGGGCGTTTTGTAATTACACTACGACTTCTGCTTTTATAACATTCCATTCAGAAGTCTGAAAATCCAAGGCTAGTGAAAGAACTAGCCTGAAAAGGAGAAGACTAAGTAAGAGCATGCATGATCGTGGTCAGATCAGTGACGAGATTTTTGTAAAATAACAAGTATTTGGTGCCACAGGAGGCAGGAGGAGAGAACCAATCCAGAGAAGGTACCAGGAGAAAGATATCCATGAAGTCTAAGAGACATGGCAGACTTCTGGCCAGCAAGAAAGGAGCCAAATCTGCTTCCCACATTTGCTTCTTAACAATAAGAGACGTTTTGGCTGCTGAGTGTTAAGCTAGACTTCCAGCAATTGTTGTGTTTCTCATATAACCAAAACTGAGGTCCAGAGTGGAAGGTCACATAGCTAGGTAGGCCTAGAACCAGTGCTAGAAGCTGGGTGTCAAGACTCTTAGCTTGGGACTCTTTCCCCTGTTTCATATGGTTTTCAGGAATTTGGCCCTGGGGAGGGCGGTTGGTTTCTGTGTGGGATAAGTTTTACTTAACGTCTCTTCCTTTTCTTTTATTCAAGATGATATTTTCTCATCTAGCGGCAGCCTAACCAAGATGCCCAAGCCAAAAAGCCAGTCCACTCAGTCAGCACCTGAAACACAATTGGAAACCAAGGTGTCCAGTACGTTTGATGATCCTCTGAATGCTTTGGGAGGCCAGTAGAGGACACATACATGCATAAGACCGGGGCAGAAGTGGGGGTTTCATCGTTGTTGAATCTCTTATTGGTTTATTATCATACCCTTATATTCTAACAACTGTAGCAAGAGAAGCAGATCCTGGAAAAGGCTCTTTTCTTGTTCAATGTAAACAGTATTATTTTTTGCACTGATTTTAATCATGCTTAATTAATATTAAAGGAAGAAACAGATGTTCTAAAATACTTTTGGTTATGTGCAGTTCAACTTTAATTATACTGTGCAATACATGCAATCATGTACTCTATTATGTAGAACATTGTTTCTTTTATTGAACAGAGGTGAAAATTGCTGGTAGAGTTAAAATGGTGAAATATAAATTGTTAAAAACTTTTTGCGTGATTATTATGTCTATTTAAGTTATCGCAGTCAGAATTTATCAGGAGCTACTCTGAGAAATACAGCCTGAAAAGTAGGAGATTTTGCATTATTGCCTCCCACCATCATGTTCATTGTTATAAGGGGTCACTGAGTTTAAAGGAAAGTCCTTTTTTTTGAATCTGCTTTGGTGCAGGCCAGCATTAGAACTGTTCCTTTGACTGCCACCCTGTTCCTGTGTTCAGGGCCTGCTGGGTATTAACCAGACATCCCATGTGAAGCACTGGCTGCATCAGGTTCAATGAGGCTGCATCAAGGTACTCGAAAAGCAGAGCAATTTGATGAAGGCCAAGAACGTTCTCCATAAATCCAGACTATTGACCAGTTAATTTGTAGTACTATAGCACAGAGAATTAATGCACTATTGGTCTCGGTATTAACAATTTATAATGGTATTTTACAGTTAAGTGCTTTTAAATAACACTCGAGGCAATGAGGTCTTACATGGATGGAGTGCTGGACTTGGAGGAAGCCCTGAGCTGAAATCCAGCCTGACACAGTCTTGGTTGGGTAGCCCTCGCCAAGGCACTCCCCTTCTCTCAGCCTCAGTTTCTTCTTCTAATAAGTAAAACGGGAGGTAATAATAGAACCTACCGTCTAGGATTATGTGAGGAACCTCAAAGTGCTCTCTAAACGTAGCTAATTTTCACTCCTGATCAAAAACAGCACAAACCAACCAGGGTTCTGAATGGTGAAGCAAACGCTTGGTCTCAGGCACGCCATTATGCATGGCTCTGAGTTTTCTTTTCTTTAACGCATATACCAATAGAAAAGCTCCCTGGTGGCCCCTTCTCTCTCCAGGATCATCTAATAGAGACACTGAATACATAACCTGTTCCTGTTAACTGCTGCTACTTCGCCAAATTTGATCTTCAGTTGGCAGTTTCCTAGTAACACTGAAATGCTAACATAACTTCAGGTCTTCCACAGCAGAAGCATAGGCTGCCAGCCACATGTGGCCCACAATACTCCTAAGGGAGGCCCAAACCAGATTAAAATGTAACTGGGAAATATTTAACAAAATAAAAATATGATAAAACATAGATAATATGAGATTTTAAAACTAAGTCAGTGTGCAGGCTGCAAGGATGCTGTCATATGGATTTTCCCCCAAACCCCTGTTTTCATTTGAGTTTGATACCACTTTTCTAAAGAAATGAAATTTCTGGCTACTTTTTCTCTCTTCAGGACTAATGTTCTTCAATTTCACCTTTTTGTTATTGTTCAGTCATGTCTGACTCTTCATGACCCCATTTGGTGCTTTCTTTGCAAAGATACTAAAGTGGTTTGCCATTTCCTTCTCCAGCTTATTTTACAGATGAGGAAACTGAGGCAAGCATGGTGAAGTGACTTGCCCACAGTCACACAGGTAGGAAGTGTCTGAGGCCAAATTTGAACTCAGAAAGATGAGTCTCCCTGACTTCAGGCCTGGAGCTCTATCCACTGCACCACCTAGCTGCACACCTTATTTGTTCATTGTGTTACTGTTCTTTCCCTTCAAGACTATAAAGGCTTTCCTAGTAGCAAGCTTCCCCATTTTGTTTTGAGGAAAGGGGCCAGTTTCTGGCATAAAGTGGAAATCCTTTCTAGTGCACCTATGACAAATGCTTAGTCATCCTCAGCTTGAACAATTCCCTTTGCCACTAGATCACAACTTGGAAAACACCTATATCATTATTGGATAATTACCGTTAGAACCTTCTTTATGCTGATCTAAAATCTGATTACCTGTAACTTTGACCTGTTAGTCCTGGTTGTGCCCTCAGGAGCAAAGCAGAGCAAGTCTGCACACCAGACCTTGAGTTATTTGCAGTCTATGTCATGTTTCTGGCTGGTCTGCTCTTCTCGAGGATAAATTTCCCTAGTTTCTTCAATCATACTTCATATTGCGTGGTTTCCAGACCTGTTACCATCCTTAGGAATCATTCTAATCTTTCATTGTCCTTAAACTGTAGCACTTAATATTAACCACAGTGCTCCCAATGTGGCTTGACCTGTGCTGTGGAATTGGCCACCTGTCATATGTACACAAGAACTTTATTGGTTTGGCATAATAGTCATTAGATTGTTTAGCAGCTGCATTACACTGCTTATACTCAACTTTAACTCGCATTTCTTTCACATGTACCATTGCTATGCCAATTATTCCTAGCCGTGTGTGTGTGTGTGTGTGTGTGTGTGTGTGTACCTAAAGGAGGGATCTTACCTTTATCTCTATTTTCATCTTGTGATTTGGGCCTTGCATTCCAGATTGTATTCATTATGCTTCCTAGCTTTTGTTATCTTCAAATTGAATAAACATCCTTTCTAAGTCACTGAATTTCAGAGCTGAAAAATGGAGTTCATAGGATTCAACATCTTCATTTTATAGATGAAGAAACTGAGACCCCAAAAAGACTAAGGACTTGCTTGACCAAAAAGCTGTGTGGGACTCTACCAGAAACTTCCCACAAATAGGCTTTCATTTTGATGAAAGAAATCACCAATCCAAGTTGAAACTCGTCTGCTCAGTACTAACAGTGAGTACAGAAGAAAAATGGAAATGGTCAAATGGATGGATCTTGACCTGTGTTTCCCTGCCTCAAAGAGAAATGATATATGTTTGGTCCTACACATTTTTCACTTAACCTGAAGTGACAAAGTATGTCAACATAGTGATGACAGTGGAGAATTTCATATATTGCTTGACATTTTTTTTGTTTTACTCAAGACTGTTGATGTTTTCCTAAATTACAGTAGTTGCAGGAAGGGTGGGGGAGGTGAGGTGGGAGATACCTTTTGGCTACTTAGGCCAGTCGGGGGATGAATGTTATTTGGCCAGCTCCTTACTTCTTGTAATATTTATGGACCCCAGTTAAGAACCTGTGCTGAATTTAGTTGTCAGGAGAGGAACTTGGCACAGAAACAATATCTTTATGGCACTGGATACCTTGGACCTGTGGGAACAGACCAAATCTTCCTGGCTAGAATGTAATTTAGGACAGATATCTCTAGGTACTTCCTAGACCTAAATGTTGCACAGTGAATGAATGTCAAAGGTTAAGCAGAATGGGTAAGAGTAACTATCCTGAGCAGATAGTTACAAGATGAGTTTCAGAGAGGAAAAGTTAACAAGCTCTTTTTTTTTGAGGGGGGGTTTCCCATTACT
This sequence comes from Vombatus ursinus, assembly GCF_900497805.2. Classification (NCBI taxonomy): domain Eukaryota; kingdom Metazoa; phylum Chordata; class Mammalia; order Diprotodontia; family Vombatidae; genus Vombatus; species Vombatus ursinus. The sequence continues at coordinate 1,795,266 of NW_020954907.1, read as the reverse complement.
GATAAGTCTGAGGGCCAGGTCCATGCTGGTGGGGGGGGGGGGGACGACACACAGCGTGGAGATCCCTCAGGCTAAATGAAGCACTTATGTTCAATTCTGTGACCTGCTGTGGCTTGCTCAACCCCACACCAATGGCACTGATCTAGTGCGTCGGCCTGCCATGGTCATTTTCTTGGCATCAGAACATTTTAAATTAATTTTTTTAAAAAGCTGAAGGAAATAGGACAATTTTATTTTTTGTATACAGTAGTAGATTTTGAGGAAGCTCAAGCCTCATTTGCATGTCTCCTCTGGGATGCAGGGAAAATGAGGCACAAAAGGTTTAAGTCCAGTGCTGCAAGCAATGTTCTGTGGGAAGTATTTAACAAAATAAAAAATACAATAAAAACAGACATTTTAAAACTAAATCAGTATGCACTGTTTGTCCTTACCAGTTCAGTGTACTCTTTCAATGGAAAAGTTCCAGCCTGAGCCACTAATTGAGCTGAGCCTTTCATTTTGGCAAAAAGAGTTCTCGTTATCTGGATTTCTCTCACCTGGAGCAGTATATGGTTCAGTGGTGTCTGCCAAAGCCCCTTCAGAAGCTTCTATATCTCTGTTAAATATTGGGCTCTGAAATTTCATTAGACATACTTCTTTACCTACACATTTTCTATGATTGTAGTAGGTCTCCCAGAGTTGCTGCAATGAGAATTTCTTCACCTTTCAGCTGATCCCAAAGATGAGCTCCAAACAGTCTAAACTGGTCATCAGATAACAGTCCATTACTGGGACCATGTGCAAAGCCTTTCCTTCTAGACCTTGTACATAACTGGTATAGCCCTCAAGAACCCATGGGTGACAATGTCATAATGATAAATTAAATGGGTCTTGAGAAGATTATTGCAAGCCTGTGTTACAACACCTTTCATTACAGAATCCCTCCATTGGAAGGAATCTCAAAGGTCTAAGATGCATATTTGAACAGGAATCCTCTCCACAATATCCCTGACTGCCTACACCACCCTCCACTTGAAGACTTCCAGCTATACACAAGGAACTCACTACTTCTGGAAACAAACTGTCCATTACTGGACAGCTCTGATGGTTGGGTAGTTTTTCCTTACATCAAGCTTCATTCTACTTCTCTAAAACCTCCCCACTTCTGCCATCTGGAGTAGAATATATCAAATCCCTTTTCCATATATGATAGTCTTTCAAATATTTGTAGACAGCAATAATGGCCTCCTAAGCCTTTTCCATTTCCTATGATTGATCCTTGTGTGTCATGATTTCTAGTCCTCTTTCCATGCTGGTTGTCTCCCTGAGGTATTTATTATTATGTCATTCCCAAAACAGGAGCTCCCAGCACTGAACACAATATTTTAGATGTGAGCAAAGTGTGGCAGAACTATCCTCGTTATTCTGGACACTGCCTTCATTCATTAGATTTTAGGCATTCTAAATATTAAATGATAATATTGATGACACAGAATGTTATTGTATGAAAGATAACTAAATGCTATGCACACCACCCTAGCAACAAGTCCTTATAGTTTGTACAAGAATTTTTTTATCAAGTAAAGCAATGTAGTGCAGCAGGAAGGACCTTGAGGAGTGGATTTGAAGTGGTGTTCTGCTGCTGCTATTTACCATTTGTGTGACTTCAGACATGCAAGTCATAGGGATACTGGAGGCAAAATTAGAAGGAATGACAGACATCATCTGGTCTAGCTCCCTCACTTTACAAATGGCCAGTGCCTTGTCCAAGGTTGGGGAGGTGAAGTGAGGGGTGGTAAGTCACAGCTCCAGGATTTAAGCCCAGGACCTCTCACTGCAAATCTAGGGCTCTTTCTACCACTACCACCCTTCCCCCTCCCATTTAGCCTTACACATCTCTGGGATTGTTAATGTTAAACTGCTTTGCAAACTATAAAGCACAATGAAAATACAAAGGAGTATTACTTAAGTAAAAAAGCTTAAAACCTTAAAAAAGAGGGGCAGCTAGGTGGCATAGTGGATAGAGCACCAGCCCTGGATTCAGGAGGACCTGAGTTCAAATCTGGCCTCAGACACATAACACTTACTAGCTGTGTGACCCTAGGCAAGTCACTTAACCCCATTGCCTAGCCAAAAAAAAAAAACCTTAAAAAAGAGAAACTAATTATCAGGCACCTAGGTGAAGTAGTGGATAGAGTGCCCAGGCCTAGAGTCAGGGAGACCTGAGTTCAAATCCAGCCTCAGACACTTAGACCCAGACTTCTGGGCAAGTCACTTAACCCTGCTTGCCTCATTTTCCTCATCTGTAAATTGAGCTGGAGAAAGAAATGGCAAACTACTCCAGGATCTTTGCCAAGAAAACCCCAAATGGGGTCACAGAAGAATCGGACCAACTGTTCAACAACAGTTACACTTTGAATGATTATCTTACATCAAACTTCCCAATTCAATTTACTTTTCAATTAAGTCCATAGAAGAAGACACATAAAAAAGACTTTACAGTTTTTCTGGAACTTTTGAATAGAGAAGATAGCCTGGATTTGGTGTGAGTTAGGGAGTAGGGGAAGGGGGAAATGAGGTGCTCAAAAGGTAAAGTGATTATTAGCCCAGTACCTGACACATAGTAGGCACTTCATGTTTACTGGTTGATTAAATTAGCACTTGTGGTGGAGCAGGATCAGACAAAGCACTTGGCTATTAGAATTTATCAAAAATGTGCTGCAGACTTGTTTTCAAACTGCAGGAGCACAGACATGGAAGTAGAGGGGATTTCTGGGGCCTTCCCTTTAGTCCAATCCCTTTCTTTGAAACCTTAAGGGTCTTCCCATTCCAGACTGATTTTTTTTTTTTTTTGACTAGGTAAAGAAGCCATTCTCTGCCTCATTTCTTACCTAGCCTTAATCACTGAATGGTCGCTGCTTCAGTCAGATGGGAAACCTTTAAAGACCTTATCTTAAAAAGGCCCTGGCCTCCAATTGCATCCAGGGCCATCTCCAGTTGTCCTGATCTATATCTGGCCGCTGGACCCAGATGGCTCCGGAGGAGAGAGTGAGGTTGGTGACTTTGCACAGCCCTCCCACACTTAACTCCAATTTATTTGCCTGCATCAATTCCCTGATGTCAGGGTCCTCTTTCAGTATGACAAGAATGAAGGACAAACAACAGCAATCTCCTTCTTTGATGGGTGAGGAAACTGAAACCCAACAGATTTTGTTCATGTTTAATCTGTTTATCTTGTTCCTACAAGTTTTTTCTTTAAATATTATGTAACTGAACTGATCTATTTTTACATTTACAATCACTTCTCCTTTAATAAAATTCCCCTGCCTAGCCATAATGGTACAAGGTATTGCCTATTTCCCCATTTAAAATAAAATTGTGACTCTTTCTACATATGTGGAATTACCTTCAAGATGTTGGATTTAGCCCAATTTCTGACAATGATGTTTCCAATTTTCCATAGTAGTTTTTGTCAAATGGAGAATTCTTACCCTAGTAGTTTGGGTTTTTTTTAGGATTTACCAACCTAGGAGTACTCTCTTCAATTGTTTCTGGGTCTTGCTTACCTATCTGATCCATTGATCAACTCTTCTATTTAGCTAGCACCTAAGAGTTTTGATTATTATTCACTTTTTAAATGTTTGCCCAATAAGGTAGAGTAGCCAATTCATAGAGTAGCTAATTAACTCTACAATGAAAGTGTATTTGATCTAGCTTGGATATTAGGCCATTTTCATTATATTTTATTTAAATGTGTTTTGTTTTGAAAGAGATGAGAGGAAATGAGTCTCCATCATCTTGCTATGAAATGCTAAAAAAAAAAACAAAACAAACAAAAAAAAACTTTGGCACACTCTTTAAGACTTGTTTTGACCATGATGGGTTTTTTGTTTTATTTTGCCAGCATGTTGGTTTTCTTTGTGGTTTCCAGTGAGTCATTTCTTTAACTTCCTGTTTGAGCAAGTGCTTTGCAACAAGTCATTACAGCGTTTGCATATCTTGCTTTTCAAGTCCTTAAAAGAGTTTTTTCCCTTCTTGGGATGAGGGAGGTGTAGATTTCCTGGGTTCATGGGTCTGAAACCCAAAGAGACAGCTAGCTGGCCAATGCTTAAAGCCAGTCGTGTGATAGGATCCTGATAGACTGGGCAAGTCACGCTGGGCCTCAGTTTCCTCCTCAGTAAAACAAGGATCACTATCACCCACCTCCCGGGGTTGTTGTGAGGAACAAATGAGATCATATTTGTAAAGCGCTTTGGGAACGCAAAGCAACCTTGGAACTCATCTAGCAAAATTCAAAGTAAGTTTTGCAAGCCTTCCCGGGTGTCCAGTGTGATACTGCGGGCCTTTGCAATGGGTGGGGGAGGGGCTGGACGAAAGGAGGGAATTTGGAACTTAAAATTTTAAAAAACTGAATGTTTTAAAAAAAAAAAAAAGAGTCCCTCAATTTCAGGTATGAAGTAACGGAGACCACAGAAGGGTGTGCGACCCCAAGGTCAAAGGTTGTTTCTGGTGCAGCTAACTGCTCCAGGAGGCCCCGGCCACGACAGCTTCTTCGGCCGCTGCTTTGGCCCTCTCTGCCTCCCCAGCTTGGAAAGTGAGGGTCCCCGAGTACAAGCCGAGGTCACCAACCCGCAGGGGGATCAGCTCCGACCAGAAGCGAAGTCGGAAGGCCCACTCCCTGCGTTACAACCACCTGCCTTCAACACCCACGGCCTTTGACCTCAGGGCGAGCGACGCCCGGTCATGTGCCCTCTGTTGTTAGCAATGGAGGGTCAACATCCGGGCCTCTCGTAACCGACAACAGCCGCCGAGGTAGTACTCGAGCAACCGCCCGCTCTGGTCACCGAAGCCCCTCCCCAGCCCGGTGCTGATTGGACGATTTTGTGAGCGCGGGCCCGCGATTGGTAAGGGATGTCACAAACGGGGTAGGTGGGAGCGGGGAGTGGGCTGGAGAGTTGGCCTGGCCGGTGCCCCCCTCCTGCTCCGCTCCGGGAGCGAAACCGAGAGCTGAGTGTCCGAAGGGCTGCTTCCGCCGGGGGGCCGGGCTGGATGGGGCCGGCGACTAAACCCGGGGAGCAGGTGGCCCCAGGCTGTCTCGCCGCCTCTCCCTTCTGAGGAGGAGACGAGTCCTGAGCGCCGCGGCGGGTCTGCGCAGGTGAGCGCCCCTTCCCCCTCTCCCTCCGCCCTGGTTCGGCTCCGTCCTCCCCGGGGCGCCCCGCCCCCCCCCCCCCGCCGACCGGGCGCCGCCCGGGGCGCGCCAGGGAGCCCCCCCCCCCCCCGCCGCCCCCGCCCCCGGCCGCGCAGGCGCGCGCCACCCCCCCCCCCCCCCTCCCCGAGCCCTCCCGCTGCGCTCCTCGCCTCTGGCCCGGGAGGGAGGGAGCCGCCTGCCCCATTCTACCGATTGGCCAACTGAGGCCGTACGGGGCCTATATTTGAACCCAGATGCCAGCCCAGCATTGTCTCCCCGGCAGAAACTCGTCATTTGACGGTTATGGTGGGGAAACTGAGGCTCGCACCTCCGTGTGGACCTTAAAGTTTGGTTAAAAGAGGCAAACAAGTTAGGGGATGTACATTCATATTGCTTATTCCCTGGAGCTTGCAGAGTTCACGTACATGGAGTCTAATTCTGACCGACAAGCGGGATGGGGAGACCTTTTGTCCATTTAGAACAATCCCAACCAGGACGCCTGTGTCACTCAAAAGTTGTAGTCTCCATTCACTTGTTTAAGCCGAGCGTGAGAAAGGACTCTGCTTTACGCCGTTGGGTACATACAGTACATACCTGCATACAGTAGGAGAAGTGTCAGTGCCCGTGAAGTCACAGGCCCTGCCCTGCATCTGCCCATAACGTACCCGGGTAAGAAAAGCCCCTCCATTGCGGACGGGCCGGTCCTCGGCGTCGCGGCGCAGGAGGGGGCGCAGCCCTGCAAATGATCTGAAATGACTGTCACCCGCGGTTGCTTTCCAGCAGCCCCTCCCTCGGCGCTCCCGCCTTGAGTCGGTGGGATCGCGACCCTGCCCAGGCTCAGCCCCCGCAGGCTCGAAGATTCAGGGCCTGTCCTCGGGGTGCGCTCCCCAAACCAAGCATACACCCACCCCCGACCCCGCTGTGTTCTCTGTGTCCCTTCCCCGCGGCGAATGTAAGCCCCCTGAGGGCGGGGCAACTCGGCCCATTTCCCGAGAGGGTGCCCGGGGAGCATCAGGCCGAAGCCCTGAGGCCTGGGCTCTTCCCACCACGTTGGGCTTCTTGCCCTCGGGCACTTCCACTCTGTTGCGTTCCTAGCGAGTTTCTGGGGAACCTCAGGAATTTGAAATTTACCTGGAGCCCTTCTCCTCAGCCCCTTACCCGGTATTTGCTTCCCGCACCCCTTCTGGAGTGCAGGTCTCTTGAGGGCGAGGGCAGAGGCTCTCACTGGGCCCCAATCACCGGTGTCTAGAGCAGTGATGGCTTTGCACTGTGGTCCCGCCTGTGTTTGCAGCTGTTCGGGAGGCACCCAGTGTGGAGACGCCCTCCAGAGAGGGTAAGGTCGGTGCATTCCCTTCACACAAAGCATGGGACTGTCAGAGCCAGCACAGAGCCCCAGCTGGTGCATTCTGATGCTTCTGGAGCCTTGCACTTAGGAGGCACTTAATAAAGATTTCTTGAGTAATTGAGAGCTAGAAAGGACCCCAGAGGGGATCTAGCTCAACCACCTCTTTTTACCTCAGAAGCCACTGAAGAGGTGATCTGCCTGGTTATTCAGAGCAGGCTGCCCTGGACCTTCTTTGTCGAAAAGGTCCAAGAGGATGGCCTGGATGCCTGGACTCCTTTACTTGCCTCTGTAGAATGCCCTGCTTCTGCGATGTACGACATCTGAGCGGGTAGAGCAAACCATAACACTCCATTTTCCAGGGCATTAGGGTTCCAACCCTGTGAGGTACATGGTGCAGTTATCCCCCATTTTACAAATGAGGAAACTGCCCCCCCCAGGTCCTACAGCCACATCGGAGGTAGTATTGAAACCAGTTCTGATTCTGAATGGAATCCTCTTTCTGTTATGGCAGGCTTGTTCTCTCTATCCCCAGTGCCTAGCACAAAGCCTTCCTTGCTCTTAGGAGATGCTGAATGTGCAATTCGGTTGAATGATCTCACCCCTGTTCCCTAGCAGTTCTACTGTGACTTAACGGGTTTGCTCTGGGCTATACAAAGGACTTCATTGGCCTCTTTATAAAGAAAGTAAGACTGAAAGTAGTCCTGAATAAGAAGAATAAAAACCACCTCTCCTGAGATTTCCAGTGCAGCAGGGATATTTTAAACTAACTGTAAAATGTCCAGTTTGGAGATTTGGAGAACTTAGGGTTCTCCTGAGGTCTTTAAAGGTAGCAGGGAAAAGTCTAGGGTTATTAAGCTGAAACAGTGGGGACCAGCAGAAGTTCTTCCAGTATTCTGATGAAAATCATTAACAGAAAAACTTGACGTGGAGGATAATGGTTGGTTACTTTCCATCCTGCTGAAATGTTGGCTTAAGACTTAGAATCTTGGGTTCATAGAATTAGAAGGACACCCAGAGACCATATGATCCCAAAACTATGACTTTCCAGAAGAGGAAACTGAGGCTTATTCAAGACCTACTGGAAGTGGGATTTGAACCAGCTCCATCCTCCCAGCTCCACTCCCAAGTTCTTTCCACTGTACCTGGCTGTCTTATTTTGCTGGTTCTGATTATTGTTTTGACAATTAGAATGGGGAAAGGTGAGAAAATTTTCTTTGGGAGTATTTACAGATAAGATAGATTCTGCCTTTTTTTAGTTGGAGATGGAGAAAAGTAATGAATAGTTACTAAAGTGTGTAATTCTGTGATACCAGTGTTCTTGATATCCACTTTCATTCAGATTCTCCTACTGCTGAGTCTCATTTTCCCCATCTGTAAGATGCATCTATTAATAGCAGTAGGAACTACTTCACAAGGTTATTGGGAGCTTCTGGATTTTGCAGATTTTAAAATGGTCCATGTTGTCTGTTGTAATTAATTATTACCTCCATTTTATAAATGAGGCACCTGAAGCTCTAGGGTTGTGACCTGTGCATTGCCCCAAGCTTGTGGGTTTTAGAGCCAGGATCTGAATCCAGATGTCTCCTGACATGTCCATTCAGTGCTCATAGAGGTGGCTAGATGGCACAGTGGATAGGTCTCTGGGCCAGAAGTCAAATCTAGTCTCACACAGTAGCAGTGTGACCCTGGGCAAGTCACGTCACCTTCTTTTCCTCAGTTTCCTCCTCTGTAAAAACGGGCTGGAGAAGAAAATGGCAAACCTCTCAGTATTTTTGCCAAGAAAATTCCAAGTGGGGTCTGGAAGAGTCTGAAACGACGAACAACAACAGTGCCCATAAATTATTTAAGTGTAGGTAAAGCCTCTCAATATGAAGGGATGTTCCACAATGCACATTTACTGAAAGAGCCAAACAAGTAATACAAATTCTGAAAGAATTTAGTGGCGAGAGAGTACATTCTTGGCTGCCATGATCAGGGAAGGTTTCACAGACTACTGAGACTTGTTGGATAGGTGGAATTCATACAACCAACCAGTGAAAAGGCTGAAGGGCATTTCAGACAGTGAATGACTTAGGGTTGGGTTCAGTTTCAGTTTGTTAGAAATGGTAGCCAAGCTTCTAGATCAATCTCAAAGAACCTGTTTTACCCAGTAGTACTATAGACCCCAGTTGCCATTTATAACCTTGCTTGCATGAGAAAGTATGTTTTCTGCTCCTTGGGGCTGGGGTCATGGGTTCTGTCAGGGCCATCAGCCGCTTGAGCCTTACAGGATCTCCACCCTTCTGGATCATTTTGCTGATTTTACTATAATAAAGTGTTCAAATTTAAACTTTTGAGGTTGGGGGATATAGGGTTCTCAAGTATTCAAGCTCCATTTATAAACAGTTTGATGCTTTGGGGTTCTAGTCAGCTTTGGGATTATTTAGGCCCAGGGCTTCTCCCTCCCCTTTCCTTATTTTATGTTTTGTTCAGCTGTTACAGTCGTCTCAGTCCTCAAGTGAGTATGATCGGTCCCTCTAGATTTGCTAGGAAGAGAAATCTGGAGACCAAGACAGTTGGGTAATCATTAGTTTCTTGCTGCTGCACACTACCCAGGCTAGGGGAGGTCTGCCTGTTACACTCATCTGTCCTGACCTCCAGCAGAATCTCCTGTTAGACATTCTTTCCATAACCCTCTCAAAGCCCATGATGAATGCAGGGACTCACAGCCAAGTTGTTGCCATGCATCATGGATAGCTCAGAGTACTTGGATGTCAAGCCACCCTAGGGATCAAGTCACCAGGTAATCGTTAAGGAGGAAGCTGGTAACTTGAGCCACATCTTCTTTCTTTAAGAAGTTTTTTTAAGTTCAAGTTTAGGTAAAGAAAGCTTTTCACTTTCTTTATGCAGTTTTTAATTGCTAAGTCATGCATTATTACCTGGATAGGAGGAAGCTGGTTATATACACTCAGACTTTCTGCGTAAATCTAACCAGCTACTTTTCACTGAATTTTCTATCCACCAACCCCCAAACCTTCCCAACAAATGCTTCTGTCAGAAGGCACAAAGGATAAACAGCAAACCTGAGTTGTTTATTTCAGGTAATTATCTGAAACCTGGGAGTTGCTTCAGCATGGCATCTGCTTGGTGCAGCACGGCCTGCAGAATGCAGACACCCCTTGGGAGGCTTGTTTTTCCTCAGCTTGCCTTCTACATTGCCGCTCCCTTCCCTTGTCCTTTGTGTCTGCGCCCCCTTTTACTCACCACTTTATGCATCTTCCTTATGAACCTTCATCTTTAGTGCTGCACATGGGAGCATTCCCAGGCACTTTTGCATTTCTTTCGCTGCTCTGCCTCTTTTTCTTCTTGACCCTCCTTCTGTTCTTCCAACCCCTGCCCATCTGGTATGTGTTTTCACTACCATCGAGTCAGTGTAACCAGCCTTGATTTAGTGCCCACCACGTGCACAACATTAAGCTGAGTATTGAGGGGGTCACAGAGAAGTGTGAGAAGCAAGGCCATCAAGAGCAGATGAAATAAATACATGCATAAACAACTGGAATACTTGCTTAGGAAGGACAAAAAGTATACTAATGGCCCTGAGTAATACATCTTTGAATCAGACTCAGGTAGATATTTAGTAATAGGGAGATGGATTAAAGAAGCAAGTTTCATGGTGATGATGGCAGGACATCTCTGAAAACCCCATCATTTTGTTTCTTTAAAGGGTCCTCTCCCTCTCCCCCCCCCCATTTGGTTGATCAGAAGTCGGGTTGCATATCTTTTAATAGCACAAAAAAAAAAAAACTTTGCCTAAAATAAAAATGAAATTGAAAGACCCGGCAAAACTCTACAGGCTCATACTGTAATTCCTAGACCAGAATCTAGCAGGACACAATCCACAGTGTTCCTATTTTCCTTGCTAAGTTATAGTCCTTAATAATACTTTTATAATGGTGCTGTGTCTACTTAATGAATTGGCATATTCTGAAAAGAAACAAATATACTTTGTGAACTAGTGAACATTTGAGTCATTGGGTACAGTCGATCCCATGTTCACAAGATTATTAAAACATCAAAGAAGCACACATCCATGGTAGAAATAACCCTAATGATATGATACTGATAGAGCAAGCGTTCTTAGGCTGGGCCTATGAACTTTTTTTTTCCTCAATATTTTGGTAACCATGATTCCATATGACTTTTTTTTTTTTTTTTGCTTTTTTGGTGAGGCAATTGGGGTTAAGTGATTTGCCCAGGGTCACACAGCTAGTAAATGTCAAGTGTCTGGGGCCGTCCATATAATTTTTTAAAGTAATCCTATGTATTTTATTGTATGCATTTTAAAGTACAGTAATATTCCCAGAAGAGGTCCGTGGGCTTCACCAGATTGCTAAAGGTGCCAAAGGTCCGTGATACAAAAAGAGGTTGAGAATCCTTGTGATAAAGGATGTTGGCATAGATTTAAACTTAGAGACGAATCTCACTAACCGTAATTCAGTTTGTCTGGACCACGGAGCATAAAGTAAGGAGTAAAATGAAAATGCTGGAGCAAAGTGGGGCCACATTGGAGGGCCTGTAGGACATCAACACAACTGTTCGTTCAGAAGATTGATATGGCAGTACTGTAGAGAGGATTGAACTGGGTGATCTCGTTGGCAGATTTCATTTTTTTGTATTTGTATCTTTAGTGTTTGGCACATCATAGGTGCTTAATTAATGCTCATTCATTAAAGACAGGTAGGTGTTGCAGTAGATAGAGTGCTGAGTCTAGAATCTGGAAGACCTGAGTTCAAATCCAGCCTCAGAGATTTCTTAGCTCTGTGACCCTGGGTAAGTCACTTAACTGCTGGCTGCCTCAGTTTCCTTAACGTAAAAAAGGGGATGATATCAATAGCACCTACCTCCCAAGGTTGTTGTGAGGATAAAATGAGATAATATTTGTAAAGCACTTAGCACAGTGTAGTAGTAGGCGGTTACTAAATGTTACCTTCTAGTCCTTCCTTCACTGTGTACATGTATTAGATTTTAGGCTCCTTAAGGGTAGGCATTTTTGTTTTAAATCTTTGTTTCTCCAGCACAGCATCTACCAGTGGTGTCTTGGATATAGTATGCTTTCAATAAATTGCTTCTAATTGAATTGAATTAAGAGCGAACTAGGATTTTGGCAGTAGGAAGGGAAAAGGAAGAAGTTTTCAAATGTGTAGTCAAAGACTTGGCTACTAGTGAGAATCGCAAGAGAGAGTTGACAGTCAATGAATCACAAAATATCCAGGTTGGCCATTTGATCCACCAGATAATTAAAAACCCTTTCTTTAACGTATCTAAGAAAGGGTCACCTGGCCTTTGCTTGAAGGCCTCAGTCAAGGGGCCTACTGCCTCTTGAGCAATCCTTCCTACTTTGGAGCCTGCTGGTGGCTCTCAAGGTAGCCCCTCCTTTGAAGCATTTCCTCACATCCAGCCTTATTTTCTTCATTGAACCTTCTTTCATGCTCCTAGTTCCGCCCTCGGAAGTCAGAAAGAATAGATCTAATCCTCCTACACATCAGCCCTCAAATATTTGAAGACAGCTACCATGTTCTCCATCAAGCCTTCTCTTATCCAGGTTAAACATGCTCCATTTCTTTAATGGATCCTCCTATGACAGGGGTGGGAAACCTTTGTCCTCTAGGTCCTCAAGTGCCAGTCAAAGGGCCACACTTGAGGACCTGGAGGGCCTCTTGTGGCCTCATGGTCACAGGTTCCCCACCCCTGTCCTATGGTATATACTCTGTTCCTTTCTCTTGTGCTTCCTGAAATGTGATGTCAGGAACAGAACACAGGGTGACTGAAGCTGACTGCAGAGAGTGGTTTTGGCACAGGATTCAGAAAGCCAGAGGAGGAGCCCATTTTAAGGGAAAATGTTGACTTTGAACATTCATTTAGTAATATGGCGGAAGTTGTACCTCCCCTTAATGCTGCTGCCTGTGCTTGGGATTAGGTACTCTCCATGACCTCTTTTCTGCATTCTTGTCAGTGGACTGATACCTCTTAGTTCTTGACATACATAAGTACTTGTCCTTTATTATTTCATTGGTTGAAGCTCCCTCATCCTGGCTGCTTTAGTACGGCCTAGGTTCTCTGTTTGGACCACTGCTCTTCTCCCTCTGGACCCATTTCATTGGTGAGTTCTTCCATTCCTGGATTTTTTCTTGCTAATTAGAGATTACAGATGTCTTTGGTGTCCTTCCTTTTCTGTGGCAGATTACTGGTTGTGGTCATTGTATGTAGAATTTAACATCCTGCCAAAAAGTCAAGCTTAAAGCAGTGTGGTAACAATAGGTCTTCCCCTTCCTAGTTCCTGAGGAAAGGGGCTTAAGGGTTTTAGAGCTGGGACATTCTCATTTTACAGATGTAGAAATAGGCTCAGCAAGGTTAGTGACCTGCCAGAGTTCGCAAAGGTCCTAATAGTAGGACCAGGATTCAGATGCAGTTGTTCTGACTCCAAATCCTGCACTCTTCCCACTAGATCCTTTTTTTCCCCTTGATATTGCTTGAATTTTATAGAATTCAACTCAAGAAGCATTTAGTAAGTACCTGCTTTTTGTAAGGTGCTGACAATACAAAAACAAAAATGAAAGCTTCCCGACCCTCAGAGATTCCGGAGGAATCATTGAATCAGGATCAAAAACCTTAAAGCTGGAAGAGACCTCAGGTCCAGTCTAGTCCTGCTCTTTCATTTTACAGATGAGGAAACTGCAGCTGTGAAGAGACTTACAAAGGTCTCAGAGCCATTGTCTTGATTCCTGTCTTTTGACCTGAAAACCCAGTGTTCTCTCCCTTGCATTGTGCTAATTCCAGTGTCCCTCTGTGCCCCCCAAATCCTGATCATGGATTTTGAGAACCTTGTTGGCTTCCTTAAACTCCAGCCCCCTCAGTTTTGGATTAAAAAAAAGCCATCCGATTTGTGAACATTTAGCTTAGAAATGACTTGGGCACATAAATAACCTGTACCCCCAGTGCCTCTCCCTCTCCTCCTGCTGCTGTGGCAGTCATTCCCCTTCTGCCACAGCCCTAGCTAGCTGTCTGACTTCCCAGGGTTCTCACCCATTCTTTGAGCCTCTCTGTAGCTCTCTCTCTGCCTCCTGTCCACAGTATCCAGAGAAACCAGGGCTCCTATTCTTGCATAGTTCTGGAAACCAGCCTACTCATCATTTCTGCAGGAAGGTTCATTCTGAATGTAAAGTGGTACAGCCAGTGGGTTTAGGGGTGTCTAAAAAGTGAGTGTAAGCCGCAGGCTCAGGAGTTCTGGAAGGAGGGGCTTGGCTTGAGATAGGACTGATACCATTATTCTTATGTTTTAGGTGCAGCACTCAAAACATGACCAACAAGATACATAGCCAATGTTCAGAGCTAATTTGGCTAGAACTGGAATACAATTGTCTACAGCATATCCACAAGGAATCGGGAAAGTCAATCTAATGGCTAACAAGAAAGAACCTCCGTTCTTTAATGAAGATAACGTAGGACCATTTTACTACAAGCTTCCTTTCTACGAGACTATGGAGCTCTTCATTGAGACATTGACGGGGACATGCTTTGAGTTGAGGGTTTCACCTTTTGAAACTGTCATCTCTGTGAAAGCTAAAATTCAAAGATTAGAAGGTAGTTGTATTCTTAATTCTTATTACTGAGAGTGATGGAAATTCATTTCATGCCATCAATGTAGGTTAATGCTTTTGACGTGTAATGTGGTAGCTGGATGGGGTAGAGGAGTATTCCAGAGGGGAGGCTCCTTCTACCAACACAGGTCAGCAGATTTTCTGTAGTGGCAGAGTTGCCTGGAGTCCTGAGAGGTTACATGCCTTGCCCAGGGTCTCAGGGACACAACTTGGACCCGGGTGTTTCTTGCTGCAAGGCCATTCTGTCCTCTCTGCCTTTCATCTCTGAAATTACCCCATAATAAAGAATTTATTTCCTCATCTTATTACCCCATAATAAATATCTTGGTTTTGATTTTTTTTAAAATGTATTGCTTTGACACCCAGTTCAGTTGTTGGGTCATTTTTAATGCGGGTATGTTGTGGCTTTCTGAAACTTTTTGCCAATATTCTGTTGCCATTTACAACTGCTGATTTTTACATTTTTTGTAAAAAAATGGTACAGTCATTAGGCCCTGACTTTCTCTTCTCCCTCCCTCTGCCCCCAATTTCTAGCTTTTGTATATGCCTTTTAAGTTCCTGAAACATTTCTCCGGACTCTACATACTACTGAAAAGGACATAAGAATCCATGTTTTTTCCATCAGATTAAATGGTATCAGCTTCATCAGTGGCCTCCTTGGCTCTCTCCTTCAATGTGTGTGCAGCTGGCTGTGCTCCACAGTGGAGGAGTAATGGAGTCTCCGTCCAGCTGTTAGAGGTCAGGGGCTCACAGGGAAGGAACTTCAGTCACCTTTTCCCATGAGAACTCTGACACCTGAGCAGAGAAAGGTAGAGGGAATCTGGGCTTCCTCTAGGCAATAGAATCTGTTGCTAGTTGCAACATGACAAACTTTCTTTTTTGTTTGTTTAGCTATCAAGATCTAATGACATAATTCTATAATAATCCTATTTTGCTTTTAGCCTGTGATGAACTTAATGGTCTAGGTGATCAAGCTACATGTAATCTTCTCCGGAGGTAGTATTTTTTTAGAAATTTTTCTTGAATCCACACTTGTAAACTCACAGCTAGGTTTAGAGGATTCAGAATTGGAAGATATGTCCTTCAAGATTCAGCTTACATTGGGACAGCTAGGTGGCAAAGTGGATAGATCACCAGTCCTAGAGTCAGGAGGACCTGAGTTCAGATCTGGCCTCTGACACTTGCTAGTTGTGTGACCCTGGGCAAGTCACTTAGTCTTGATTACCTTCAAAAAGTAAAGAGGAAAAAAAAGATTCCACTTACATTTTACTTTCTGCTTTTCCTTTTCCTTGCCTCCACTTTACCCCATATACATATCTTGTATGTATGTACATAGTTGTGTGCATGTTTTCTCTCCCATTTCTTCCCCCATTTGCTAAGCCCCTTGAGGGCAGGGACTGTGTATATGCCTTTCTTTGTGTTCCCAATGATTGCCACAGTGTCTGGTTTGTAGCAAGCCCTTAATTAACTCTTGTTGACTGTGGGAAAGCCATTTGTACTACTTGTCTCCACTTCCTCTCCTCTTATGCTCTTTTTAACTCTCTGAGACTGTGCTTTCAAACTTACCATTGATCTCTTAATTGCCTTTTCTAAGTCTTCATCTGTCTTGTCCTCCAAAGCATTTGATGCTATTGATCACCTAACCTGGATCCCCTCTCCTCTCCGGTTTTTATGACAGTATTCTCTCCTGGTTCTACCTATCAGACCACTCCTTCTCAGTGTCCTTTTCTAGATCTTCATTTATGTGACACCCACTCACCATGGGAGTGCCCCAGCATGCTGTCCTGGGTTCTCTTCTCTTTAGTCCGTACCATCTGATCTGGTGATTTCATCAGCTCCCTTGCTTTCACTTATCTGTGCACGTAATTAACAGAGATACTGATTCAGCCCCTAGACTCTCTCCTGTGTTCCAGTACCACATCATTTGCTGCCTTTTAGAATCTGGAATTTTATGTCCCTTAGACAGCTCAAGCTCACATGTTCAGAGTGGATAGAAGTCATTGTCTTTCCCTCCAAACCCACCCTTTCCTGAACTCTTCTTATTGTTGAGGACACTTCCATCCTCTCAGTCACCCAGGTTTACAGTATCAGAGTCATCCTCAACTCCTGACTCTAATTCATTCCCACATATAATAATAGCTAGCATTTATATAGTGTTTTAAGGTTTGCAAAGTACTTCACAGATATCTCATTTTATCCTCACAGCTACCCTGGGAGGCAAGTACTATTATTATCCCTGTTTTACAGATGAAGAATCTGAATCTGACCGAGGTTAAATGCCAGATCTTGTCATGTCTACCTACTCTAGCTCTCTTATGTCTCCCCTTCATTTACACAGACAGTTCAGGCCCTCTTCACCTCTTGCTTAGACTGTTGCCATAGGCTTCTAATTCCTTTCCCTGCCTCATGTCTCTTCCTAATCCAGTCCATTAATAAATGATTGTTTCCTTTCTTCCTTCTGTCCTTTCTATCCTTCCTCCATTTATCCATCCATCCGTCTTCCATCACCTGCTAAAATTCTTTTTCTAAAGTACAGGTCTAACCATACCACAGTAAATTCTGTGGTTTCCTCTTGTTTCTAGGGTCAACCATAAAATCCTCTATCTTGCACTTAAATCTCTTAGTAACGTGGCCCTTTCCTACCTTTCTAGTCTCCTTACATTTTACTCCTCTTCGTGAGCTCGGCAGTCTAGGCCGGTGTCCTGTTCCTCACACACAGTGCTTCATCCCCCATCTCTTTGCCTTCGCTTGGAATGCTCTCCCTTCTCACTTCTGCCTCTTGGTTCTCCTGACTTTTCCTTCAAGACTCACCTCTGATCCCACTTTCTTCAGGGACAGTTAGGTGGCCCAGTGGATAGAGCACTGTCCCTAGAGTCAAGAATTCCTGAATTCCAGTCCTGCCTCAGATATTTGTGAGCTATGTGACTCTGGCCCAGTCACTTAATTTCCATTTGCCTCAGTTTTCTTAATTATAAAATGGTAATTAAAAAATAGCACCTACCTCCCCCCAGGGCTGTTGTGAGGATCATATGAAATTATATTCATAAAGTGCTTAGCACAGTGTCTGGCACATGGAAAGCACTATATAAATGTTAGTTATTATTATTAAATGAGATAATATTTGTGAAGCTCTTAGCTTAATAAATGCTTGTTTCCTTCCTTTTCTAGTACCGCAGCTGCTATTGCTTTCTGTTCTTGAGATTATCTTCCATCTTCTCACTGTGTGTCTTGTACATAACCAGTCGAATGTGAGCCCCTTGAGGACAGGAGCTGTTTGCCTTTCTTTGTTTTTCCAGTACCCAGCACAGTGCCTGGCATACCGTGAACATTTAATAAATCCCTGTTGACTTACTAACTATGCTTGTGCCTCATAGAAGTAGAAACAGACCAGTTTACAAGATAAATTACATGTAAACAAAGTGTGGCTTACAATCATCAGACAGCTATACATATAACTCTGGGGGACTTTGTAAATGTGAGACCAGGTTTGTTTGAGTATACAGAAACTCCACACAACAAACTTTCAAAGCAACTGGCAGATTTACTAATTGGCCTCATCTCCATTGTTCAGGCAATATGGCTAATGGGCTGTCATCTCCAGCTCACTTTGTTCATGGGCATTTGTCCTGGGCTACCCTATTCCCTACTCCATTGTTCACAGTGGCCCTGTACCTGCTAGATAATGCTCACTCCCTCCATTTCTCACCCCCCCCCCCCTCCCCCCCCCAGATATGGCATGGTCAAGGACAGTAGAAATTATGTTGGGGCCATTTTTAGTGCTGGTATGATGAGGAAGATGCAGTGATGCATGGAAAAGGAGAAGGGTTAACAGGTACTTCACATCATTCATGCCTCTGAATTGTTGAAGGACTTCTCTTGCCTCATCGTTTCTGGGGCTGTTGATGAGGACAGCAGTGGTATGAACAGTTCTCTAGCTGACGAAGGCTTTGGGTGTCATTTGGGATTAGAGAACTAGTCAGTACTTGACCAGGCTTACTACTCACACGAACCTGTGTGTGGCAAGTTAACATTCTTATTTCTTGTCTAGCCCAACCCCGCCCCTCTCTTCTAAACTCTTGGACCCTAAACTTTGTCTGTGCTTCTCATCAGCCCCCCTCTTGGATCTTCTTATAATACCTGGTTTTGACCCTTATTCCATCCCTGATTTCACTGCCCTCAGTTTGGTCCTTACTAACTAATCATCTAGTCAACCAGTTTTTGGTATTCATATTTTGCCCTCTGTCCCTGAACTAATGTGTACATGGAATATTAAATCCCTATCCTGCTTCCAATGCTGAAAAGAGTTCAGATTGAACCCTGGACCTTCATCTCCTGTGGTAATTTTTATCTGACCTTGATGGATTTGGAATAGGTGACCTTGAAGGCCCTTTCCTGCCCTATCATCCCATGAACTATATTGCTACTGAACCCCTTTATAATTAATGTAACACATTATATCTTCTTTATTTTCTTCCAACCAGTTTTATAGCTGTGGAAGCTGTTAGGAAACACCCACTGAAGTTCTTATTTTCAAAATATCAAATTATTTGATCATTTTTAGATGAAGTACCGAGGTCTCTTTTTGGTTTCATGTGTGATGGATTTAGTGTGTGCAGTTATATTTCTCTGGGTTAATTCTATATAGCTGTGAGTGGGGAATTAATTTCTATTTAGGATTTTGGGGAAAGCTAATGAGAGTATTCTGTGACCTTCATGGGTGAGGAGATTTTAAAGGACCTGTGATGTGAAAGGCCACTAGTGTGTTGTACAGCCGGGGGCTCCAAAGTGGGGTGCAGGCAGAAAGTACTGGAACTTGGATGTCTATTTTTTATTTAAAAATAACAGAATCAAGCTCTCCTAACATCGAGCAAATGTTCTGTTACTGGCACATGCACACATGTGATACAGTCATGGGTCACATATAATATGGAAGGTTACCTGACAGAAGACTAGCAGGGAGTTCCACAGGGCAGGGGGCCCTCCTTCATTCACTTTTAACTTTTTGTATTGTCTTGTAGTTTACATGTTCCTGATTAAACAGATTCTGTCACATAGGTTCAGCTAAGCTAAACCTTGTAAGACAGAGTAGTTCACAGCCTCCTTGCTGTCCCTCAAACAAGACTCTCCATCTGTGGGCTCCAGGTATTTTCTCTGACTGCTCACCATGTCTAGAATGTGTCCCCTACCCCACCCCTCTACCCCCATCTCTGCCCTCTGGCTTCCCTGTCTTCCTGCAAGACCCAGCTGAAATCTCACCTTCTATGGGCAGCTTTTCTTATCTTTCTTAATACTAGTCCTTCCCTCTGTCGACTGTTTCCAATTCTATCCTGTCAGTGGCTTGTTTGTACAAAGTTGTTTGTGTGTTGTTTCCTCCATTAAACTGTGAGCTCTTTGGGGGCCTTTCTTTGTATCCCCAGCACTTAACACAGTACTTGGTACATAATAGGTGCTTAATAAATGTTTATCAACTGATTAAAAATGCCAATAATGCAAACATAAGAAATCAACAAAGGCAGGGCTGACCGATATTCTATTCCTAATGCAATTATAAGATAAAAATCTATGATCTAATTAGAGCTGAGAAGTCAAAACTATCTAGAATATTTCTTGAAATACTGATTTACATCCAATATGTCTAGTGATAAATCTCACCCTACTCTATGTTGTGTTATTAGATATTAATTAGTGATAGTATAAAGCCAAAATTATCAGGGCATCCAAAAAATAAGCTTTTGTTGCCAACGATGGTATACGACTATCACATTTGTACACTTTCACAAGTTTGAAACAGAATCCTTTGACCATCATTATAAAAATTTTCCAAATTTCAAGGAGTTTTGAACCCATTTGGTAAAAAATATAAACACGTAATGTCTTGCAGTTAGTTTTCAAGAATAATGGGTTGTCATAAAGGAAAATGGAAATTTACCAGTCACATTTCAATAAAAACCTTTGCATAATCTGTGGATGGTATTGAGAAATGAGTGTTATTATTTAGTAATTAAATTTAGCCAGAAATACAGTTCTCCCTTGTGGAGCTATGTGTCTTTTGGCAGAGTATCTTTTTCAATATGATGGCCATTAAAATCATGAATTGAAATAGAATGAGCCTAGCCCCTTCCCTTTAAATTACTGTTTCACACAGTATTCGGCCAGAATTTTTTAAAATAATCAAACTGATCAAATTGCTCTCACTAAAATATCATTTAGTAATAGTAATAATTCTGAGAGCAAAAAGGTGTTTTGTACCATTAATAAACAGAATACTTTTTGAAACTTATTTCATCTTTATCTCAGCCTTTTAAAATTTTTGTGTGTGTTTTATAATGAACATGACAATATATTGTAAATTTAGTATATTGTACAATTAATGAATATGTTTACATACATTGAGGGTGTTCAAACTTTTTTACTGTTAGGGGATTTTGATCAAAAAAGTTTGGAGACCATTGGCATGTAGAATGAGGACCTGCCTCAGAGTTGGTATAATTCAGCTAAACAAGCGTCAAGCATGGAGTATGTGCCAGGCACCATACCAAGCTCATCCCCCATCCCCAGTGATCTTAGTTTACTGGAAGGAAACAACAAGTGCATGGAAAATTAAATACGAAATGTATATAGCATAATGTAGTGGAGGAAAGCTGATCAGTACAGGCTTCTTATGGGAAGCAGGCAGCACGTGAGCTGTACCAAAATGACGAGGGCCACGGCAAGGCAGAGGCCAGGAGCACGTGCATTCCAGGCCAGATCATGGCACAGAGCTGGGTGATAGAGTCTCCTCTGTGAGGAACAGTAAAGAAGACCAATTAGGGGTGGGGGACTGATGTGCTGAAAATCTGAAGAGAGAGTCTGGAACCAGACTGTGAAGGGCTTTAAAAGCCAAACCAAGGACTTTGTATCATATCCTCCAACAGAGAGTGACGTGATCAGACCTCTCCTGTAGGGATCTCAGCAGGGTAGTTGTGTAGAGGATGGATTGGAGAAGAGAGGGACCAGATGCAGAGAAAATGAATTAGGAAGTCACAGAAGTAGTTTAGGCCAGAGATGCTGGAGGGCCTGGCCTAGGGTTGTGGCAGTGTGAATGGGGAGAAAATGACAAATGGGAAGTATTATGGACTTGGCAACTAATTAGATGTGAAAGGAGAAGAAAGATCATTCCCTTTTCTTTATTATACTTGTATAATGGTTTTCACATGGTTTTACAAACTTATCAGTTGCTAAACTTATTTCCTTATTTGTAAAAAAAAAAAAAATGAAGATAATATCTGCACTATCCTCACAGAATCAGGCATTTTTGAGGAAGAAGATCTTCATGTGCCATTGAGTTTTAACTCATTGTGAAAAGTAATTCCCCCTATAACTTAATCAACCTGCTCACTAGTGTTCATTCAGGCCATGCTTGAAGACCTCGAAGGAGAGGGAAACCCCCGTGTCCAGGGACAACCCATTTCATAGCCTGTGTCAGGTCCTGTTTCTGATATATACGGGCTTGTAACTGTGAGCAAGTGTCTCGGTGAGCTGGGCGGCTGTGTTCAGACTGGCATAAATGTTGCAGAACCATTGATGATCTGCTTTGTGATTTCTTGACACCAGTGAAATCATAGGTCTGAACAAAAAAAAAGTATTAAAAATGCTAACACATTGGTTCCAGTTCAACTGATCAGGTACTCGGTGGGTAATTCATATGCCTTTTATCCATTGTCTATTTCCCCAGATAATAAATGTGTAAGTAATAAGAAATGAATTTTTCTTTGCTAATAAACTGATTTTAATTCTTCATAATTTTGGGGGTTAGAGTTAGAAACACAATGGAACTTTACACAGAATTTAATTTAGCAAACAGTGGATTACATCTTAGATTTTCTTATAACTTACCTATCCAGTAATCTTACAGCTGATAAGTAGAACTCAAAGCAATATAGTCCTGTATAAGGTAGTCCCATAGACCCTAAATACTGAGACTTAAACCAAGTGAACTATTAGGCTGATTCAAGTTGAAGTTTGAGAATATTTTAACAGTATTTTTCCTATTAAATGATTTCACAAAATACTAGTTAACTTTGTGCACCTTTGAACCAAACAAAATTTTGATGTAGAACAAAAAGACAAAAACAAAAAAAAAAACAATATAATACTACCCCTACTTATCCAGAGGTTAGAGTTCCCATAATTCTCAAATGTCTGGAACGTAATCTCAAAATCTTTAAATAAGCCAAAAAGGTCTCTCTGAGTAGCTGAAATAGTTAAATCCAGGGTAAATCATAGGAGTAGAAAAATTCTGAACTTGGAGTCAGGAAACCTGGTTTTGAGTCCCCCCAACTAGTCTTAGTAACTCATGTGCCCTTGAGTAGCAGGTCATGAATCTTTTTGAGCCAGCTTAGTCATCTGTGAAGTACAGAGCAGACTACATCTACTACTTATCCCCCAGGATTGTCTTGAGGAAAATGCTTTATACACTGTGAAGCAGGATACAGATACATTTGTTGTTGTGGGACAGATGAGAGAACCTTTTGGCTTTCTTTACACATGGTTTTAAGGTTGGCAGTCTAGTTTTTCAGAAAGGGGCGAGGGAGTGTTGCCATAATACCTCATGTGAAAGAGGTAGGCAGTGTGAAAATAAAGAAAATACAAAGAGTTGTTTAAAATGTTGTCTATAGATAATGCTATAAATAAAATTGCTTTTTATCCTGTTTTGGAAATGGCACTGAATTATTTTTAACCCATTGTGGTTTTTCTCCTTTTAAGGCATTCCTATCTGTCAGCAACATTTAATTTGGAATAACATGGAGCTCGAAGATGATTATTGCTTGAATGATTACAAGTAAGTACATGTTTTTTAAAAATTCTGATGGTATTGAAAAGTAATCACACTGACGCTAGTTTGTTTTTTGTTTCTACTGCTTTAATAATGCTCCCCTTTCCTGCCCCCCACATTTTTGCACCTTTTGCACAATTCCTCTAGGCATCAAATCCAGATTTCTCACCCTAAGGTTCAAGTCCCTTTCTTGAGATACATCTCCTTTTATTCCTGTGTTCAGTTTGCATTTCACTTTTTTAAAAATAGTATTTTATTTCTTCCAGTTACATGTAAAGATAATTTTTAACATTTTTTTTTTTAAATTTGAGTTCTAAGTTTCCCCCTGACCATAAAAAAGGTAAGCAATTTGATATGGGTTATATATGTTGCAATCATTTGCATTTCACTTTTGTAAAACTATTTAGCCACTCTTTTTGCCAGCTTATCCTACCTTTATTAACCATGCATTCCCTCTAAATTTCTTTATCTGTAGAATAAGGGGATTGGAGTGGGTTGTGTATGAGGTCTCTTGTACCTCTAAATCTGTGATCCTTTTATTTTCTAGAAATTTGTCTGTAATGATTTCTTGCCCACAAATAGCCAAATTATTTCCCTTTTGTTGTAGTCAAAAGATAATTCCGTAAAACCTGTCAGTCTTCAGCATTTAATGCTGTTTCAAAGAAAAGACTCCCATTGGCTTTCTCCTTGCCGAAGCACTAACAATTGTTAAATAATACACATACTTAAAAGTGTGCATAGCATAATGGCTCTCAGTGTCAGTAAGATTGGGGGTCAGGTCCTGTCTCTTACATATGCTGGCTGTGACCCTGGCTACATCCCCCAACCTTTCAGTCACCCAGCCTACTTTCCAGTACCCTTAAGTTGCAGAACTGATACTGACTAACTTGCATTGATTGAAGAAGCTTCCTTATCAGGAGTTGCTATGCCACATGAAATCCCTGGTCCAGCGCAAATAAATACAAAAGACTTACAAAAATCATATTTGAGTTTTGATGTTCAAGCAGTTGGATACATAGCCTCTTCTTTTTCTACCTTGAAACATATTAGTTCAAATTTCTTGACGATAGATTCTGTGTCCAGCCAGCCAGCATAATATTATGTGTATTTTTGAGCTCTAAATACACTTTGGTGATGTGTTCTTATGTTTTTTATCCACAGCATTTCAGAAGGTTGTACCTTAAAACTGGTGTTAGCTATGCGCGGTGGACCAATAAATACTAGAAGAGGTAGGCACATAAAGTAAAACAATTTGAATATGAATTTTAAAAAATGTTTATTTTCACAGACTTTCCGCTTGGACGTGATCTGAATCTTTTTTGTTTAATTAATTAATTTATTTTTAGTGATCTGAGAGTCTTTCTAGTATAACCTGCACATGAGCAAGATTCCCTGGAGTCACATTCCGCCAGTGACCATTCATTCCTTGAGAAGTTCTTCATGAAGAATTCTAGTAAGGGGGAGCCCCGGGGGGAGCCCCCTGACTCCCAAGGAGTCTCACCCCACCCCACTTTGGGCATGACACTTGAATCTGCCTCTTTGTGTCTTCCACCTCTGAGGTCAAACAGAACAAGTCTCATTCCCCTTTCATATGACAGACCCTTGACTGTAACAGGGAAGTTAGAAAAATTGGAAGTTGCAGGGAGGAGAGAAAATCAGTTGTGTTTTAGACAAGCTGAGTTGAAGTTATACATGGTGCATCTCGTTCACGATACCTAATAAGAGGTTAGAGAGGTAAGACGGAAGTCAGGAAAGAGGTTATATGCAATTTTCCAGTGTGTATACACATATATGTATGTCTGTATGTATGTACGTGTATATGCATATTTATGTCATACATACATACAAATAGCAGCTAGGGTTGAGTTACTGGGCTTGGCATCAGAAAGACCTGAGTTCTAACATCTTCAGACATTTTCTTGTTGTGTGACTCTGGGTCAGTCACTTAACTTTTGTTTCCCTCAGTTTCCTCATCTGTAAAATGGAGATAATAATAGTAGCAGCTACTTTCCGGGGTCATTGTCAGGATCAAATGAGATCATAATTGTAAAGTGATTGGCACAGTGTAGGTACTTAATAAATGTTTGCTTCCTATATATCTTGTTTCTAGGTAGTTGTTTGCATTTTGTCTCCCCTCATGAATGTATAAGCTGCTTGAGATCATCTTTTTGCCTTTGACTGGTTTTTGTCTTTTTTGTATTCATAGCACTTAGCACAATGCCTGACACATAGTAAGCACTTAATAAATGCTTGTTGACTTGACTTGTTGACTTATCATCTCTTGCCTTCAATTTCCTTATCTTTAAAATGAGGGATTTTACTAGTTGACTTCTACAGTTCCTTCTAGCTCTAAATCTCTTACCCTGTAAACATGTTCTGAATTATTATCCTGTATTAACGTAAGAACAGAAAGTACTTTTTGAAACATCAAACTTTTATGCATATTCCCTACAGCTTCCTGTGACTTAATTAAGGATAGGTGTTTCAGCAAGCAGTTAGAGATTATTCATATGGAATATTTTTTGTGATTCTGAGTAAAAACTTGAATCTCCCACATAAACTGAATCAGAGCTTAATCCAGCCATACTTCAGTGTAAATCTGGCTGAGTGTAAAAGTTGTACATAGATACAAGAATTCTCCTTGATAAGCACTGAATCTTAGTACCAGTAAAAGATTACAGTTAAGAAATACCATTTTTAGTCTTGAATTCATCTTTGGTTTGAGTACACATGTGTTTCTATTCTTTGAATTCTGCTTATGGTTAAAATAATTCTCTGTCATTTCACTCATTATCTTAAAGAGTTTTCTTAAACAATTTTCATTTTAATCATCTGTGTCTGTCCCACCCAAATAAAAACCACCCTTGTAACAAATAAAAATATTTTTGCATTAAAGCAGTAAATGGATTTATGGGATACATACCAACTCAGAAATCCATGTAGTATCTTTAAAAGATAATTCTCTCTTCAATTACTGTACATTTGAAAGATTGCAACCAGAAGTCCATCCTGTTGGTTAATGGTGATGTTATCTATAGATGATGCTGAACCTAAACACTTGAATTTATTAAAACAATTATTTTATCTGTCAAGGTTTATTTGTTGTGTGAATATTGTATTTGATGGGGTTTTTCGGCACATGGGCCCCTTCAGAGAGTTGGACAAGGAGTCTCAAAATGGATATGCTCATATCTTTTTTCTTATTTTTTGGTTAGGTTTGGGTTTTTTGGAGACAATTGGGGTTAAATGACTTTCCCAGGGTCACACAGCTGTTAAGTGTCTGAGGTTGGCTTTGAACTCAAGTCCTCCTGACTTCAGGTCTGGTGCTCTATTGACTGCACCACCTATCTGCCCCTGTTTGCTTATTTAAAGAATTTAAAATAAAAGGATTTTTATTATTAGATTTTTCAGAGTATAAAATCTTCTTGCCAAAATTTGATTTATATATATATATATATAGACTACCGGGTAGAGCTACATATAAATTAGGCTTATGACAATAACTGTTATCCATGGTCCTAGAAGCCTGTGAGGGTTGCTGTCCAAGTGCTAGGAATTCAACATACCTATAATGTCCACATAGCTCCTTTAATGTTGCCTATGTGATCAGTCTCAGCCCTGTGTAGCCTTCTGTAAGGATTTCATCAGCATTGCAAATCTTACTAGCATGGCTTCCAGATAGAAGAACCTTCCAAGAGGATGATAATAGCTAGCAAAGATACATTACAAATGAGTTCTCAAAGGGATCATATGTGCAGGAAATCATAGTACCCCCCCATTGACTAACCAGAATTTATTCAACCTTGCATGCATGAATCCTTACTTATCCTGTGCCATGTTGAGAAGCTCTGTGCCTTTTGAGGTTTTTGTGCTATTGCTATATTGCAATATATGAATCCATTTGTCTTCTGTCTTTATTAAGGCTGGGGAAGCAGTTTCTAAGGAGGCCAGTAGTGCCAAGCAGCAGTATGTTAATTAATCCCTGCCCTCATGCATGAGAATTAGACTTCTGATGTTAGAATTAGAGTAATCCCCAGGAAAAGGAATAGAGCACACAGCAGCATCTTTGGAAATTGTATTGATTCTTTTGAAATGAAATCAAAACCACCCAGGTGAAATTTAGTCATTGAACACTTTCTGCTGCACCATGAGAGTCAGAGTTACAACACTGGTCCTTTTGCTGCATGATGCACAAAATATCCATGGTAGTAATGTGCTTTGGGGGATCATCTTTCCAAGATCCTCACATAAAATCCCAAACCCTAGAATTTTAAGCTGGAAGGCCTTTAGACTATAAACAAAAGCTCTCCTCAGTTCTACTGCAAATCTAGCTTTTAGGTTATAGAATTCATAGAAATAATCTTTTATAAGACTTGGGGAGGGCAGTACAGCCTATGACTTCTCTTAACCAGTTTGAAACCTCCAATGGCTGAACACCTTGGGAACAGATTCCCTTTGTTTTGCTCTGGTGTTGAGAGAATCTTTAAGACTGCCCTACACCAAAAGCAATCCAATAAACATCGCTTTGTACAACTACAACTTGTGGTAGCCTCCATCCCCTTCCTGCAACCCCTCCCCAGCCAATGTCTGTTTTGCCTCATGCATCCAAAGACCTTATATTCACTATTTACTAGGACATTGGATACTCTCTGAAAATACTTTGAAGAACTAGGATATTAACTAATTATTACATTTCAGCTTCATTTGTATTAAACAGGACCCTAATATGATTAATACATCTTCTCATTTGTATCACTTTCTGCCAGGCTGTCTAAGAAAGTAAGCCAAGGTTGTGGATTCATTGCTTCTTTTAATTCCATATATCTGCACCCTAGCATAATGTACAGGGTGTGTTACTTGTTGCTTTTTACAGTGACAGAGAAGGGGCAAGATGATTATTAAAATTATCATCTGTACTGACCTATCAGGCACTCTGTAATAAATAGACCTGCACTGACATAATGAAACTTGTGTGTGAAGATGCTACAATGGAACCTGAGAACTAGAAATTATAACTTTATGTTTCTAATTATGAAACGTAGAGGATATTATATTAAGGTCCCAAATGCCATAAACTTGCTTAGAGATATGTAGTAAGTACAAGAAGTCATTATTTCAATAGATCTTCTTATCAGGTCCTGTGAGTATATTGAGATGCTTTAAACCAAAGATAAATTGAGAGCCTGTTTATCATTCTTTTTTCCCCTTGTAGTTCCAGTGGAAGACCCTCTTAGGGAAATGGCTGAATACACGGACTCCAGTCGTGATGAGGTCTGGGAGAAGTCCTCATGCAACAAACAAGTCACCTTTTTGGTGTACCGAGAAGGAGATCAGTTGAATTTCTTCCGTGTAGTAGATAGGGGATATGGCACTTTAACACCATTATCTGAATCCTTAAGGTAAAATGGGCTTGGATCCCTCTGCCTGCTTCAGAAAGGGGAAAGTTAATAGAACACTAAATATATGATAAATCTTTTAAAGTTACTGAAATTTGTCCAGATAATTTCATTATATGAATAGATATTTTTGTTTGCTTTTGCCCAAGGGATAAAATTGCTTAAGAAATTCTAGACATACTGTCAGCTTGTTAATTCACATTATATTAATGTTGGTGCTGGCCTCTTTAATCTGAAGGTTTATAGTGGGCTCTTTGAAAGGTGCTTGAAAACCTAACCTGGAAATTTCTTTATTAAGTTTGATTCCCCTTCTTCTACCCCCTTAGAAAAACTATGAAAAGGTTGCATTTTTAAATAATTCAGATATGTTTTGGATCAGAGCATGTTACACTGGCGTGTAATTATTCAGTAAAAGCTAAATTCAGCATACTTCACAAAGAAAGAATTTCCTTTTCACTGGTCTTATAAAGGGGCTCTGTTATGATCATCATTTATTAAGTGCCCAGTAAATACTCAGTGACCAGTTGATTTCTATAACAAAAAAACCTTCACTACCCAGAAGAGGTAAGACATTTGTAGGAGAACGATATTATGGAAAGAGGGTTAGTGTTGGAGTTAGAGTGCTGGCTTCAAGTCCCAGCCTTAACACTTTCCCATGTGATCAAAAGAAAATTAATTAACCTTTTGTGCCTCTGTTTCCTTAACCATAAAGTAGAATCAATAATACACTGCCTTCCTTAAAGGATTGTTGTAAAGAAAGTTCTTTGGAAAACAGAATTGTGAGAAGTTATTATCTTGGTCAGATGTTAAGGTAAAATAAACTCTCTGGTTCATAGGGTTGAGAGTTAGAGTGGCCCTTCAGGATCATCTGCTCCAAGCTTTTATAGATGCATCCCTTGACAAGGCTCAGAGGGATGACGTTTGCCCAAGGTTATCCATCTATTATTTGGAAGAACCAGAATTCCGAGGATAAAACCTTGTAGTTTCAAACCTAATTGCTGAAGCCTTTCCAAAATTAGTATATGTTAATTCCTCAGCAATTCCAGTATGTGGAACATAATTGAATTTTTCTTTGATGATTTGAGGACCTTGTGTTTCTGGGTTATAAATATGAACATTAGTTATCTTCATGGTGTGTGTAAGTGTAAAAGAAGCTGGGGTGAATGTTCTGGCCACAGGATGTACAAGAAGTACATGTAACAATGTAGAAAGCAATATGTTAGACAATGGAAAAGATATATTTTCCCAGGTCGCTAAAAAATGAAATAGACTGTAAATACACAGAAGGACATGAAGAAGGTGCTCTGAGAGTTACTAGGAGGCAGAGATTGATTCCAGTTAGGGTGGCCAGAGAAGATGTCATGGAGAGGATGACATTTGAGTTCAGCCTTGAAGGATAGATAAAATTGTTTCAGGAGGGAGAAAATCTGGATGTAAGAAAAGTATAAGCAAAAGTTCAAAGATGGGAGCTTACAAAATGTATTTGTTGAGGGAGTCACAAGTAGGCTATTTTGGTCAAAAGGACGTAAGAGTGTGTGCATAAAGGCTGGAAGTGTGAGATCTATAGGAACTCTGATGCCAAGCTAATGAATCTTGACTTTTGTTCATGTAGCCTTGTGGGGAATGGTTGAAGAGTTTTGAGGAAATGAAATGGCATGGTCAGGCTTGGATATTAGCCAGAGCTGTTCTGACAGTAGTGTGTAGGATGGCTTAGAAAGACAAAGTCTTCATGACAGGGACTGTTGCATTAGTGCAAGGTGAGAAGTAATGAGGAAGTTACTGTTTTGTTTTGTTTTGTTTTGTTTTTTTCCAAGTAAGTCCTGGATATGAGCTTATTTTCTTACCATTTCCCTCCTTAGCCTGAAACTGGAGTTTTCTTCTTGGCATCATTTTGTTTCTCAAAGCTTTCCTCTCCTTCCTTACTCTTCCCAATTAAAATGCCCAAGTGGGTTGAAAGCATGTCAGTTGCTGCATTGACAGGACAAGGGTTGAATAAGCAGCAAGGCTATGGGGACAGGCTGCAAACCACTTGCAGAGCCTGATCGTTCTCACAGGACACTTGGCAGGCCCTTTGTCTGCAGGGAACCAACGTCACATGAGAAGGAGAGAGCACCTGCACCTCTTTATGTAGTCTGTGCAGTGTGACGGTGACTGTGGCGGTTTGGATCTATGTTGGCTCATGTGGACATCTTGACTTGGGCACTGGCACGGCTTTGGCCATGTGCTGATGGAAATGTGCTGTTGTTGGAAATAAGACCATATGTTGTTGGTGCACTTAGCCTAGGGATGTCACAAGGCTAGTGGTGAACTAGAAAGCTTATTACCTAAAGGCTTTTGAAAATAATTGTGACTAGATTTACTAAACTACTTTGTGTTGAATAAATTCTGTCTGTTTAAATGTCAGCCTCCCATCATGAGTCTTACTCAATTTCCATGAAAGCATGGAAATGATCTTCAAATAAGTCTTTAAAAGCCACAGCAGCAAAGTAACAAGCTCTGATCTGCAGCCTGATCAGACACAGCAGGTTCTACGTGGATGCCCAGCCATCTCCTGTTTGTACTCTATGGCTCAGTAATTGTCCATAGCCACTCGCTAAGGCACTGAAGGCTTGAAAGCTGCATCTCCTTGGAGCGAGCAACTCCATCAGGAAAGTCCCAAAGGTTTTCAAATATTGACATTTCTTAAAATTGCTATTTGCCCTAAAACACTAATGTAAAGTACTGTATTCAGCCTAAAATGGATAATAATTTTGTTAAATTATAGCTGTTTATCACTTTAAAGGAAATTTCACTATGACCTCATAATGAAACTTAGTGGTGAATCCTGTTTTGGATAAAGATTCATCTACTTTGAATAGCCAGTTTTTTCTCTTGTGGAAATAATTGAATTTTAATATTTAAAATTTTTTGTATGTGTTTTCTAATCACCAGTAAGCATTTATCAAGTTTCTGCTATATCAAAGTCACTTTACAAAAGGATTCACCATGATTCCTTGAAACTGAGCCCTCCTGATACACATTAGAATTATTTGATTGACAGAACTTAAATTTACACCATGAGGCCTGTAGCCAGAGGGCCAAATTGGGATTGCCACCTATTTTTGTATGGCCTTGAGCTAATGATGTTTTTTTTTTTACATTTTTAAATACAATAAAACTTTATTTTAAAATATAAAAGTCATTCTTAGCTCAAAGTAGGCAGTAGCTGTATTTACCCCAGGCCATGGGTAGCTAACCCCTGATTTACACAGGTCATATAAATTAAGTCTACCTGTAATCATTAGACTCTTAGTCACCTACGGGTTTTCTTTGTATAACTTCCTTCAGGAAGACATATTCTTGCTATACTTAGGATAGTGGGGATCATGTGTGAATGTGAATGCCATCATAGCTACCTGGTCACAGCACAACTTGCTGCTTGGAGTAGGAAAGATGTGTCATTCTCACCCAGTGCCCATTGACTTCTTTGTGTTTACAAGATGACTTCCCAGAAATGCTGCAGTCCCGTGGAGGTTGTGGCCCTAATCTCTAATATGCATCCTTTGGCCTTTTTGAAATTAGCACAGATTAAAGAGCTGCAAGGGGCCTTAGAAGTCATGTGATTCAGTATCTTAATTCTGTAGATAAGGCAGAATGATGCCCAGAATTAAGAGACTTACTCAAGGGGCAGAGCCCAGAGGCAGGATTTGAGGCCAGGCCTGAATATATGCCCAGCAAGTGCTCTGTGCTGCCCTTGGTATCTCAGGTATTACCAAGTGGAGACGACAGTGTCTGTCATCTGGGTCATTTTATTGCAATTCATGCGGATTGCATTTTATTACAAATAACAGCCAGGGGGCATAACTGTTTTCCACAAACAGAGGCTGCTATCTCCAGGATCAGATTCTGAGGCTTTTCTCTGCTTTGATCTTTTTCTGAAGCTATAGGATCTTAGTCGAACAGAACTTCAGCTGTGGGTGGTCAGCCTAGAACATAGATGTTTGTGTCAAAGTCAGCTCAACGAGCTATTTGTTAAATTTTCATTGGGAGCATTTATACCTCAGAAATCAGCAAATTCTGTAAATCCAAGCTTGATTTGATGTTTTGTTGATTGTTTGAACTTAGGAAAATAATGGAGAAAATATTTATAATGCAAATTAAGCTTAAAAATATGTTCAGGGCACTTTTTTCCCCGAGGAGAGCCAATTGTTAAATATTTGCCAGGGCACCTCTGGACATAGATGTCCACAGGCATGATTTGGCCATATTTTCTCATGACAGAGTACCAATAGTAGTAACATCCTTTCCTCTTCACACAACTTCCTGTGAAGACAACATAATGAGGCTCTACTATCTGGTCATATACCTTACAGGGTGCCAGGGCCATTTTGTTAGTGACAATACCAGCCATGATCATGACATCTGACTAGCATAGACTGGCCCAGAAAAAGTGGTTCACTACCAGAATTGGTTGGTGTTGTATTGGGGAACTGCCATATGCATCAGTTTCTCAGAACAACAATGCAACCCAAAGGTCATGAGCCCCAGGGAACTCCATCGGGCCTATGTCATCTAGTCTGATTATTAAATACTCCTTCTTGCTGCTTGGAAGTGAGAAAGATTTGGGAAAGATTATTTGCATTCTTCTTTTCCACTAGGACAGAGCTGCTAGTTTCTGTAGCTGGATTCTAATGGAACAGTTGCACCTAAACAGGGATGTCACTGTTTTCTGTTCTCATAATTGAACTTACCTTTAATCTTTATCTGATCATTTTACAGAAGTTACCCATTCACCCCAAGGAGTTTTTCCTTGTATTATCTTCCTAGAAAGAAGTATTAAAGATAAGACAGGAGAGAAATATTTGTTGATAGCTTTAAACTTGCTCATGCACTCAATGTGTGTTTTGTGTTATAGTTATTTATGAACATGTCTTGTCTTCCTACTAAATTGTGAGCTCTTAAGGGCTGGGACCGCGTATAATTTAATTTGTGTGTCTTCCCCTAATGACCAGAACAGTGCTTTGCCCGTGGTAGGAGTTTAATAAATGTTTGATGAATAAAAGAATCTATGTTCCTGGGTTAACAGAGCTATTCATCTGCTTCTAAACGAGCTCTTCTACCCTGAAGATCTAATGGTTTTCCTATTTGCTATCATTAGATATGAAATAAAATCAAATATATATTTGCAAATAATATTCCTACAGTTTGCCTTTATAAATATGTAGTTCATACCAGGTTTTAGACTAAGATTGTATTGTTGTTCCTTGAATTTTAATACTACTTGACCTTTTTTTCTTCTTTTCCCCCCTTCTTTCATTTATAAGAATTGACCCAGATCCACAGGATCAGAAGTACATAACAAAAAAGGGGAAAGACATAGAAGTAAGGGGAGTCAGAGAACCTTGGTTCAAATCCCTTTTCCTGCTACTCATTATTTGTGTGACCTTGACCGAGTCACTTAATCTGTTGGGGTTTTGATTTCCTCATCTGTAAAATGAAGTGTTTCGATTATGTAATCACAAAAGATTCTTTTATCTACAAAGTCTATGACTGTCTGAGCTGGCAGGAACATCTTAAAAAGTACTTTTTTATCTGGTCACAACCTAGAAAACATTCATGTTCTAGTCAAATGGGTGTTGGTGATTTTGCATTTCTTAGAAAAATCTGGAAGAACTAGATGCTTATTAAAAGGCAGCATGGTATTGTACAGGACCTCTGAATCCTACCTCTGATACTTATTGACTCTGTGCTGTAGGCAATTCACTAATTTTACTTCCTCATATTTATTCTAATGCATTGATTTTGAACTCTTAAGGTTCCTTCTGGCCTTAAATCTATGAATTTTGATCCTAAGAGATTAGTGATCTTTATTTTGCCACTTAACATGACTTTACATCACTTCACAAGATCTCTGTTTCTTCTTTCATTTAATTAAAATATTGAGCTAGATGCTCTTCATCTCTTCAGACTGAGAAATTTCTGTTATTCTGCTCTGCCTGATTAAGTTTGTATAAAATTTGTCCCAAATCAGTCACTTTTATTTTTCTGAGAAGGTACTTAATTAGCTGCATCAAAATGTTAATGATTTCATTACTTAAGTGGAGGGAGAAAAAAAATCCTAAGTTTCTTGGCCATAAGAACCGTGTTGAAAGACCATCTGACATAGTGAAAAGAAGGTCCTGTATGAAATAGTAGTGTTGCAAAACTTTCTGGGCCATGTAAATTTAATAATTAGATCTTTGCAGTTCATTGAGACTGTATGTCCTTTATTTCCATTCTTTTTGTCCTATTTTCAGATACAGGTTTTTTTAAAAATTAAGTTTGGTAGGCAGAAAAAAATTTCTTAGCATCTGATTATTTACCAGTGTGTCACAATAAACTAGCAACATTCCTCTATTTAAAAGAATTTTATGCTATTCACAACTGCTAAGGATCTCAGAAATCATGCTGTTTCCAAAAGAAGCAAATTTGTGGAAATGTTGCTAATATTCTGGCATACTGTAGAGTTTCGTGTTGGAGTGATGCAGTTTCCTTCTCCATATGCATCTATACAGTATATATCCCCATATCTCCTTTTCTAGGGGCAACAAAACAACCTGGATTTCATCAGCAAAGATGAAACTCTTAACAGATTTTGAACTTAAATACATACTTCTAAATGGTGATTAAAAACATCTCCTTTCTGACACCACAGAATGAATCTGAACTACATAGGGGAGAAAAAATCTTTCCCCAACCCCATTCCCAGATATAGCTGAAACTGAAATGAAGTACATGCTACAAGCCCTGTGCCTTTACTGAAATACACAAAAGTGACAAAGTGGAGGCTTAGAGACCAATGTCTAGTTCATCCTTGGTCAAGGCCATTTAGCCTGCAAGAGCGTTGCAATAGTTAAAGGGTACAGTACCAAATAAGCAGTAACAGCCATGATTCAGAAAACCATTCTAGTCAGAAAGAGCTGCTAAAATCACTTCCTTCAAAATTGAAAGCCATATCACCTCCACTCCCTGGAAGTGAGTGGTTCAACCATTTTGTGCCCCTTTCCTACCACTTCTACATTTGTACTGATAGGGCAGTCCTCTTTCCTTTCATCTTCTCTGGGAAATTAATGAACACATCCTCTTTAGAGGTGGCATTATCACTTTGATTAATTGGAAATAAGGGAAGTGGGCTGCCCAATCACCTCCCTTGGGTAGAAGTGAATGCTTCAGAAATATTGATATTGCCAAATGTGCCCTTAGTGGCCAGTGGTCACTCTCCTAGTATATTCAGCCATGGGTGGTAATGAAATTTGCATTTGCAAACTTTTCTTGCACAGATGTATACTCTTAAGTAGTCCTTCTAAACAAGAAAAGCATCCAACCTTGCTGCCTACTCAGTTCCATTCTGGTATATTTAAAATTTAGCTATTCCTTAGAAATTTGAACTCTCATATCTCTTTGCAAGTTTCCTTGTTAAATCAAACTTTATGGGTTTTCCTCTTTTCTTCTTTCTGTCCTCAGTACTGAAAAATCCAAATGAAGTTTCCCCCAGCTTAATAGTTAAGTTGGGCTTGGAAGCAAACTCCTGCACAGTGAGTTTTAACCAAAGTGAAGTTTTTGGAAAATTACAAATAAGGATTATGATGATTTTTCTTTCAAAGCTTATGCAAAACCATGACTTCATCATCATGGGCACTCATACTATTGTTGCAGACAGTACAGTCTCCATACCTTAGTAAAGAAGATGGTGTCTTTATGAGCTGTTATGCACTCCCCCCGCCCCCCAATAAATAAAATCAGTTGGTGGTCAGCTTTCAGTGGATGAGGCTTTCTGAACTTAGCTGGTCCTTAAATTATTTAGACGTGTTCTGTTGCCATGTCCATACTCCAAGGCTTTCTATCTTGGCAGAATGGGCCAGAGTTTACAGTCTGATAGCATAATAAGGCACTGGAGTAATACTTTATTCCATCCTCTATTTTCAGAGATCGTATCATTTAATATGTTCTTAGAGTCAGTATGTGATAATATTTCAGATTAGTCTTAGTCCCTTATGGTTTACAAGCACTTTTCCTCAGCAGTCCTGTGAGGAAGGTCCATGTATTGTCCTTATTTTACAGATGAGGAGAATGGTGATCAGAGAGGTCAAGTGACTTGGCCATGGTCACACAACTTGTAAGTATTTGGGTCAGGACTCAAACCCAGGTCTTCAAACTCTTTGAATCTAGTGCTCTTTCCACTGTTGAATACTTTCCCTCCATCAAAGCATTAAAAAAAAAAAGTTTCACATTATTCAAGTTATGAATTTGCTAGGGTTGAGTTTTTTCATGCTTTAAGATCCTGGGTATATGGGTGGTTGGTTACATATCCAAGTAACACTTAGGAAAGCCTTAAATTGTCCATGTTTTTGTTTTTTGTTTTGTTTTATTCTTAAGAGCAGAAATAGAATGTCATTTCCATATGGGTGGTGTCAGTTCCTATATGGCGTGAGGCCCCTCGGGATGGATAGAAATTTGGACTTCCCTTCTATACCATTGTCTGTTTATTGGAAAACTGGTCAGCCTGTGGTCTGGGTTACACAGTTAACAGATTTGGCCATGCCAGCAGGAGACCCTTGTGGAACTGGATTTGCATCTGTGGGAATACTACAGTGAGTGCAAAAAAAAAAAAAAAAGTCACAGTGTAATAGATTCCCAGAAGCTCAATTAACCCTATATTTTTAGCATCTCCACTTCATGGTCGCTATCATTTTAATTTTTTTTTCTCCTCCCAAAACTTGCTTTTAAAAATATTCCTCTTGTTTACACAATGCTGACAGATGAATTTATCATTTTGTCTGTAGTTACAACTGTGCATTGGATAACAGGATGTTTTTGTTTTTGTTTTTGCAGTGCTGGTTCAGTTTATAATTTATATACAGATGATGATGAAGAAATTGAGCCTTCTCCCTCTGGGCAACAGATAATTGAAAATTCTATCACTATGAATAAAATGAAGCTACTGAAGGCAAAAATGGAGACCATGAACCTCAGTAAAAAGGTGAAGCAGTCACCACATGGCCAGGCTTTTCCATTGTTTACCATAGCAAAATTTAAAAGATACATCCTATTGTTTGTATTCTTTTGTATATTTTTATTTCTGTTTATATTACACATATACATTTATTTATATATAATTGTTTTAGATTGTTGGCTTTGCTCATTGAAATATTAAAAGTAGTATGTTTGTAAACAGTGCTATTTTAATGTGAATATATGCTCCATTTGTCATTTAAGTTACTGAATGATTTGCATGTATATATGTAGGTTATAGAATTATATCTCTAAATCTAGCCCAGACCTAAAATAATTTTTTTCTTAAGTGCCATCCTAAAACACGTTTGTAATGGATCCTAAATTCTACATTTTAAATGGGATGCTTGCTTTCCTCTGCCTAGGGCAACTTTGCCCTACCTTCTTTCCTTCCTGTTTGGACCAGGCTGGTCTCTAGGATCCTGTTTAAGGGAATAAGGTGAGAACAGAAAGACTCTCATATTCTTTGTGCTTCCCTCTCTGAGGATCCCTAAATTTTAAGGCCTCCAACTTGGAACTAGACAAAGCTGCTTGACCCCAACTCCCATATTGATATCTTTGAAGCTATCATAGCACTCTACGTCAGGTAGAAAATCTCAGCAACATGAGGAAGTGGCTTTTTCTCCAAAGAGAATAGTAAGTTACTTAACATGGCTAAAGTAGATCTTCCTCCGTATCTAATGTGACCACGTTTTTAAGAAAAATAAGAGTCAAGACCTTTAAGCCTCTCCATGTGACTCAGTAGAATACCTGATGAATTGGCCTCCTAGAGGTCACCTGATTCATCCCTTAGCCAACCCAAGTATGATTTTTAGGCACTTAAAATAGGTAAAATGACTATCTGACCCAGTCCATCTACTTCCTATCAATCAAAACAGCATCAAAATGGTTTAAAAGAAAAATGCCATTTTCTCTACTGATTTTTAAAATAGGAGATTCCATGTCTTTTTGACATAATCCAAACTGCAGTAGGTTGGAATATTAACATCTTTAAACGTTAATTTGAGGGATCAACTAATACAAGCTGGTAAAGCACTTCTTTCTTCTTGAATTATTCTTGTTAACTGGACAGGGTTAATAACCGTGCATATACATTATTATATAATAATGATATTATATTATTCGATATATTATATTGATATTATAATTTGAATCTTTTCTTTTAGCCTAAGAAAACTGTCAAGGTAAAATCTCGTCCACCTTTGGCTCCTCGACCTTCAAGTGGTTCAATGGCAGCTGCTCGCCACAGATTGTTGAGAGTACTCCCCCACATTGGACAGTGTTGCCTGCCTCCACCTGGGAATTCATATCCTGCTGAGCCTTCACAGAATGCACTTTCAGCCTTGGCTACTTTGGCCACTACTGGTAGACCTATACCATCTCTCACTACTGATTTCCTTAAGGAAGATGATAATTGGGAGAGCACCACACTCTCCCAATCAATCAGTAGCATTAAACTACCAGCTAAAGTATCTCATGTTGAATTAGAAAGCACCAAACAGTCCATCCCCGATGCTGTCCTTCCTCTAGTGTCATCTCTGTCCACACAGACAGAAACGTTTTCAGAAAATTTAATATCTAAAACAGAGGAAGACACTGTTATATTTCCAAGTGTGGAGTTGTGTGCCACTGAAGAATCTCTTTTACCTGAAATGGATGCGTTTGCTTTGTTAGCAGAAGAAAATGTGGTGGAACAATACAGTGATCTGGATGGCACAGAGAAGGTAAACCAGGACCTTGTACTGACCGATGGGGATAAAAATATTAAAACTCCAGAGCAGCATCATAAGCCTGTTGCGAGAATGTTGAACTCTGAGGCCATGGAAACTTCAATTCTGAACCCTCGTGAATTAAGCCCACAGAAGAACAGGCTTTTGTCACCTCTTCGGTATTCTGCACCAATAACACATCACGGCTCTTTAGTGAAACCACAGAGACAGTCCAAATGCTTTGAGACTGGTAGCCTCAGGTCCCCTGCCTCACAAAATGTGTTTCGATCGTTGGATGTCCGAAATATAGCTGATCCTTCCTTTCCTAGGACTACTAGATTTCGTGGTGTTAAAGTTGACTCACCTGGTAAAAGATCCAATATTATTTCCAAAGGCGAGGCTCGGGACATCACAGAAATGGCTAACAGGGCATCCAAAGAGCCTGTAGGTTCTGTAAACAACATAGGTTTTCTTGCTTCGCTGGCACGAAGTGCAAGCAGAGACGGTTTACAGAGCTCGTGTGGGGCCAGCAGGCTTTGGACTTCTGCCATTGCACTGTCTACAAATCTCCAGCATTTTCAGGAAGAAAGCCTTAGGAAAAGCTCTACCCAGATTGAACCTGCTGACTTTTTTCTAGTAAGTATTGACCTTCCAAGTGTTTTCCCTCCCTCCTTAATTTGCATAAAAGAGTTGGGGAAATATATTAATATTATAATTGAATGAAGAGGCTTATGGTTAAATTCCAATTCAATAATATCAAGCTATGTTTCTTTATGAAGTTATTATATTTCATTCTGTTTATCAAATTTATCATTATATAATTCAATATAAAAGAATTCATTTACTTTTATTCCACTTCAGGAACCTCCTTTTAGGTCATCACATTTCAATATATTATCTAGTTATTAAGTGTTTTAAAAAATAAAATATAAGTGCATTCATAGATTTGTTCTTGGTTAATTTAAATTAAATACATTTGGAACCTTAGGGATAGTTTGGCTACATTTACCTTTCATGGGTATTGTTTTGTTTTTTAAAAACTGACAATATTGTAAATATTAAATATTTACATAAAATATTGCTACTTAATGTTCTTTCCTCTTACCATTGATTCACTTTTGTAGATGTTGTTTTGTTCTTTAATTGTAGTCTACCCATGGGCTTGGAATGAATGGAAATAATACATCAGCAGGGAAAAGAGTAGGTAAGCAACTTAAAGAGAATTTAGAGGAAATTATAAGGGTATAATTCTGTCATATAATTGAATGAGCCAAGTAGGAAGAAAACATCTCATAGCATAGAAGGCTAAAATTATATATTTGTTTGTATTCTTCACCTACCCACAGTCTCAAGAAGGAGCAGGGGGGAGTGTGGGTACAATACAAAATAAATAAGCCCCTGTCTTCAAGGTGCTTTTAATCTATTTAAAAAGATAATACAAAGGAGCAATGTGAGTGTTGGTTCCTAAACTCAAATCAAGAAGCAAACTAGGGATGCCTTAGAATACGAGACCTCCCCCACTCTCAAAAAATTCACACACTGCCTGCCCCCCACTCCCACATCCTACCCCTCTACCCCCCTGGTCCCCCTGGTCTGCCTAATCCAACACAGAAGTAAGTAGGAAAGCTGTTTGGGTTTCAAGGACAATGTAGTCACAGCAAACCACAGCAGTGGTGGTGGTAGTGACTGGCAACAGTAATGTTGAGAAAGTGGTTTGACCAGTCATCAATCACGTCCTGCCTGCTTGGGAATTCTAGGGAGCACAGGCTGAGTGGTCACAGGGGGACGCAAGTGACTTGTGATACACCATACTGTAAGCCACGTGTTGCCTCAAGGCCACAGTTTCCCCCAAGGCCACAGGTTCCCCACCCCTGCAAGCTGCAAGCTAATTTTGTTATTGTGATCATCATTTTTGTTACATGTCAGTGTTGCTACTTTGTGTGTGTGTGTGTGTGTGTGTGTGTGTGTGTGTGAGGCAATTGGGGTTAAGTGACTTGCGCAGAGTCACATAGCTAGGAAGTAACAAATCTGAGGTTAGATTTGAACTCAGGTCCTCCTGACTCCAGAGCTGGTACTCTATCCACTATGCCACCTAGCTGCCCCGGTGTTGCTACTTCTAAAGAAGATCTGTTTTAGTTTCCTTTTTAAGAAACTTAGAGACACAAAAAGCTTTGATAAATACCTAGCCTTATTGTCTCAGAAAAAAAAAAAGTGAGATCCATGGAACTAGAGATTCTAAGCTAGCTACAAAGACTCTGGTCAAAACTGTGTCACTGTTAACTGCTGAGATGTCTACTGTTTTAAGATTGATCACTTAACCAGTCAAATAGATCTGAGAACTTTAGGACAATTGTTTGATACTCCAATGAGGAATAATTCAAGAAATGTTTCTTAAGGGCTTTCTTTGTATAACACTGTGCTGGGGCAGTTACAGAGGTTGTTTGAGTCACAGTCTCTTCCTTCAGAGCTTACAGTCTGGTGGAGGGGTAAGACATGAACACATACAACTTATAATACACAAAAATGTTAGAAGTGTATTGGATTTGAAACAGTACAACATGAAGTCAAGAGGGAGAATGGTTAGCAACAGCTTTTCAGGCAAGACTTTAGGAAAAAGGTGATATTTGAATTACTTTTAAAACTGGTAGGAATCTGACATGGGACTAGAGGGAAGGATGACATTTTAAGTCATAAGAATAGAGGCAGAAAAAGTCCAGGGTGTGTTTGGAAAACAGAGAAGAGTCTTCTTTGGCTGGAGTATAGATCACATGGATGAGGGAAGCATATGAAATATGACAAAAAAGGTGGGTGGTGGTCGCCAACTGCTCAGCAAAGGAGTTTGACCATTTGAAACAACAAAGAGCTAATGAAGGTTTTTGAGCAAAGGAGTGAACATGAACGGTTCTATACAAAGTCTTTTTATTCATGACTGAAAAATTGGATAATTAGGCCTTAGTTTATACATTTAGTATTTGTAAATAAAATTTTTAATGTTTTGGATATTTTATGTATCTCAATAACACTTTCTAAATTTGAAGTAGATAAGTTAGAATGGTCATATGTTGTTCAATATTGTTGTCTCTCTATAAAAATCCTGTTAGGACGTAATTCAGGTTATGCTCATTGTGATAGTAAGATGGATTAAATGAAGCTGCTTTGTTTCATGTTTGATAAATCCTTGTTTCCGTCAAAGTAATTTACTACTTAAAGTAATACATTTGTATTGTTTATTTTAGAAACACTTAAAGTTAGGGCATTATTTTATTATAAATGGAATTATACATCTTTATAATTTATTACCAGCCCTGTCTTCTCCCAACCTCCTCTCTCAACCCTCCTACTCCCTCCTTTAGCTCTAAAGTCAAAGAACTTGATTCAAATCCAACCTCTAGCATCTATTGTGGACCTTGGCAAATTCCTTAACCTTCCTAAGCCTCAGTTTCTTCATTTGTAAAGTGAGGAGATTGGACTAGGTGGCTTCTGAGATTCTTTCAGCTCTGAATTTATAATTGTATTTTCCCTATCATATTTCCAAAAATGGTTATTCCATACTTTCCCCTCACTGCTCAAGCCCCAACTTCATCCTTACCACTTCCCTCCCAGCTTCTTCCCAAGTCTCTTGCTGCAGTAGAATGTAAGTTCTTTGAGAGCTGAGACTAGGTTTTTTGCTTGTGGTTGTGGTGGTAGTGTTGTTTCTGGTCTGGGTACCTTGCACCTCGGTGCTTGCAAAGTTCCCTTACAGGGGATAATGATGCCATTTCATCCTGCTCCCTCGCCAGTCTCCTGGTTTCTGCATGTATGGATGAAGCGAAACATCATTCCATCATGCTCCTTTTACTGGTCTCCTGGCCAAGCTTGGCCTGATCTACCTGCAGTGAAAAGAGAAAACCCCCATTCCATTGGCTTCCCCCACTATTCCCTTTGCTTAACCTGCCTGATACTTTGAGAGGACTCCATGCTGAGGCCAGACCCCCTAAGGATGTTGATAACCCATCTGAACTCTTTTGTCAAAGATTGACAAACTTCCACCTAGTCGTACTCT
Organism: Vombatus ursinus; assembly: GCF_900497805.2. NCBI lineage: Eukaryota > Metazoa > Chordata > Mammalia > Diprotodontia > Vombatidae > Vombatus > Vombatus ursinus. The sequence continues at coordinate 1,752,122 of NW_020954907.1, read as the reverse complement.
TTCCATTCCAGAAATTCTGAACCCCTGCCCTGGCTGTATTAGTCAAACCCTGTTCTTTGTCCCCCACTGCTTTGTTTCAACCTAAATGTCATCTTCGACTCATCACTCTGACTCCCCCATATTCAGTTTGTTACCAAGTCCTATTGATTTTATGTCATTAATATCTTTCACATCAATTAATATCTTTGTGCCTTCTTCTTTCCTCCGACACTGCCACAAATCTGGTACAGCCCTCATCACCTCATGCCTGTACAATTGCAATAGCCTGCTGTTTTGGTATCTCTAGTGCATTTTCCATTAAAGTACAGGCCTGAACATGTCACTTCTCTGTTCAATACATTCCAGTGCCTCCCTGTCACTTCCAGGATCAAAATATAAAATTTGGCATTCACAGCCTTTCATAACCTGGCACACTCCTGTCTTTCTTGTCTTTTTACACCACCTGCCCACCGTACTCTTTGATCCAGTGACTCATGCCTCCTTGCTGTTCCTCCATGTCCTGATTGCATGAATTTTCCCTGACTGTCTGTTCTCCATGCCCAGAATTCTCTCCTTCCTCATCTCCACCTCTGGCTTCCATATGGGAAACCTTTCCCAACCACCCCACACATACACACACACATAATGCCAGTGCATTCTTTCTGTTGATTAACTCCAATTTATCCTATGTCTTATTTGTACATAGTTGTTTGCATGTTGCTTCCCCCATTAGACTGTGAACTCCTTGAGGGGAGGGGCTATCTTTAGCTTTGTACCCGAGTACTTAGCATAGTGCCTGGAACAGAGTAAGTAGGCACTTAATAAATGCTTATTGACTGATCGAGGAATGAATATTTAAATTACTGAGAAAGCTGAAGCCATCTGTAGGGCTCTTGTTTTGCTCGTGTTAGTCCAATGATTTCTTAAATTCTTTCTCCTTGATGTTTTCCAAGTCAGTTGCTTTTGATATGATACTTCACATTTTCTTTTATTTTTCAGTCTTCTGACTTTATCATTTCTTGTTGTATCATGGAGTTATTAACTTTATTTCTCTATCTTTCCTCCATAGTCTCATTTATTTTCCAATTCTTTACTCGTTTCATTTATAAAACCATTTTTAAACTCTTGATTTATTTATTCCAGGAATTTTAATTGAACTTATACCTAATCTGGGTTTTTCTTTGAGGTTTTGCTTGTTGATGTTTTAGGGTCCTTCCTCTCATCATCATAGCTCTTTATAGAGGAATTTTTGATTTGTTTATGCCTTCTTCCCACCTTAGCCGCTCTCTAACCCTTCTGGAGAGAATGGTTCAGTTGTGCTTGATCTTGTTTTGTATTCTTTTGGGTCCTGTTGCTGCTTTCTCTGAGTATCAAGTTCTGTGTTCTTGATGAATCTCAGGCAAGCTTTCATTGCACCCACAGCTTTCTGATAAAGGACAAAGGACAAAGTCTAATCGCTGTCTTCCTGGTTTGTGCTTTCTAAGCTCCTGACCAGGGTTAGGTCTGAGTAACACAACTGAGGGCTTGCCCCTGGCTGGAGCTGCAGTCGACTGCTACTGGAGCCAACCACTGTAAGCAAATTCTCCACGTTACCCTTTTGTCTGGTCATTTGGTTACAGGCTTCAGACTGGGCTAGGGGCTGTAGTTGAAACCTTGCTTCATTCTCAGGTTCAGAACCCCACAGATATTCTTTGTCCAGTTCCCACCCTCAGGCCCTGACCATTCCTTGCCCTGGACTATGACTTTCTGCTCAGGTCCCAGCAACTGGTTCTCCACCCCTGGGGGCAGATACCCTCTTCATTCTACGCTGGATTGGTGACCCTGCTCTGGTGAATCTATGACAGAGCTGCTGATTGCTCTAATTCCTGCTCTCTGCACAGCATGCAGGCCTCTCTGTGCTACATCTGGGACCTCTTCTTGCCCTAGTACACAGTGGCAGGTCCCAGTTCGGTCCTAAGGGAAGGCTCATATCTCCCTAGATAGACCCCATCCTCAGTCTGCACAGAGCTTTGTCTCCCTGTACCCTGAGCTGTAAAAATGACTCACTGTGGTTTTTCCTTAGGATTTCTTAGTTGGTACTTGGTCTTGTGTGTTTTGTAGCTCTTTGTGGATTAGGTGTGAGGGAGATCAGGACTATACTGCTTCCTCCCTCTCCGCCATCTTGACTGGCCTCTTTCCCGGTTACTTTTGAGGGCTCCACCATCTTCCCAGGCACCCAGGTGTCATTCTCTGCTACTCCCTCTCACTCACTACACATAACAAGTGTGTTATAACAAGATCTTGTTATTTCTTTCTCTGTCACATTTCTTGCATATGTCTCCTCCCCTCTGCTTATACAGCCACCATCCTAGTTCGCCCACTTACCTCCCATAGCCTATTTTATTGCAGGCAAGTCTTCTGGTTGGTCTCCCAGCCTCATCTTTCCCCGTCCCCACTCTAATCCTTCCTCTGCTCCGCAGCCAGAGTGCTCTTTCTAAAGTGTAAGAAAATGGTCAAGGAACTCAGTAAACTCCAGTGGGTCTCTATTACCTCCAAGTTCAACTATGAAGTCCTCTGTTTGCATTTAAAGCTCTTAACATTCTGGTCCCTTCCTAACTTTCCAACCCTCCTTACATTCTATCCACGCATACTGGCCTACTTTCAGTGCCTCACAGCGCTCTGCCTCCCATCTCTATGCCTTGGCACTCGCTGTTTCCTTTGCCTGCAATGCTCCCCCTCCTAATTTCTGACTCAGATTCCCTGGCTTCCTTTAAGACTCAGTTTAAGCTCCACTCCTGGTCCCTAGAGCTACTGATGCCATCTCCTCTGAAGTTACCTTCTCTCTGTATTAATCCTATATATTCTGATTTCCTTGAGGGCAATGACTGTTTTTGTTTTTTATTTGTATCCCTAGCACTTAGCACAATGCCTATGTGCCAGATATACAGCGTTGGTGTTGAAAGCATATTGATTGATTGAACAGAGATTTCTTTTTAAAAAAAAAATTTATTCATTTATTTTTGAATGTATTTATATTATGTACTTTCCATTGCATTGCCCCTCTAGTTGAGGAAACACACACATATACACGCCTACTCAAATAAACATTAATTCCCACATTGGTCATGCTTGAAAATGCATCTGTCTCTCTCATTCTAATTTTATCACCCCTCTAGCATCAGGTGAGTGTCATGTTTCATTTTCAGTCTTCTGGATTCATGATTTATCATTGTACTGCTCAAAGTTCTTAAGTCTTTCAAAGTTGTTTTTCTCTAGAATGTCGTAATTTTTTCCTAGTTCTGCTCATTACAATCACTTCATAGATGTTTTCCCAGTTTCTTCAGAAATCTTGTCCGTTTCTTGATGTCTTTCCACATTACATTCACATACTGTAATTTGTTTAGCCAATTTCCAGTAGGAGGACACTCCCTTAGTTTCCAGTTGGCTATTATGAAAAGAACTGCTATAAATATTTGTGTATGTGTAGGTCCTTTTCTTCTTTTTTTGTTTTCTTTGGGGTACAGATCTAGTACTGGTGTTTTGGGGCTCAGTTTCATCATTTGGGGACCATAGGTACAAATTGCTCCCTTACTGTGTTAAGCTCGGAGAGAGCTAGAACTCTTGTCATTTTTTGTTTTCTTATGCCCGATATTTATCATAGTGCCTTAAACAGAATAAATACATGTTTCTTGGGTGACATTAAATTTTCCTTTGCTTCATAATTATTTTGTAGACTATGTCCTCCTTCATGGCATGTTTTATTAAGTTGACTTTGTGTTGAATAACAGAGAAATCTACTGCTCTGAAACATGTTTTATTGGTTATTATTGTAAAAAGGGATTTATTTTTCATTTTATTTTTCCTTTATTATGGTGGTATACAAGGATGTGGTTGTATTTTGTGTGCATTTTTATCTTAAAACCTTCAGTCAAATTGGCTTGAAGTGAATTGAATTTGCTAAATTCATTTATAACTTTTAATAAAATTTGTTGATTTCCTAAGTACATAACTACTCAATCTCTTATTTCTTTTTCATACATTATTGCAATTGGTGATATTTCCAATACTGTGTTGAACAGAAATGTCAGTAGGCTATTCTTGCTTCATTCTGTTTTTAAGGGAAGTGATAGGAAGGTTCCCCCATTGGGAATAATGTTTGTTCTGGGTTTCAAGTAAATACTTTTTGTCACATTAGAAGACAACCTTACTACTGTTTAGGGGTAATCATTGATGGATTTTTAACTTCATTAAATATTTTTTTCTGCAGCTTATAATATCAGATGATTTTTTTTCTTTCCTTTTTTCCTATGTTATATTAATCGTATTCTCTTATACAATACCATCTGGTATTCCTGAGGAAAAAACCATCCTTGGTTGTGATACCTTTAATGTATTTCCTATATTCTGTATAGAAAATTTACATTTAACATTTTTCCATTTCTGTTTATGAGTGAAATTGGTTTATAATGTTTTTGGTTGTCTTTATCAAGTTTTAAAATTGAACACTTGCCTCATGAAATGAATTTGTACTGTACACTATATTTTTATATATTTAAAGTCATGTATGTAACATAAAGACTATTGTTGTTTGGGAAAAATTCTCTGGTTAATACATCTGATTCCTGTTGTCATGGAGGTTAGAGGGAGGGAAGGAAGGAAGAGTTGGTACTTAGATATCTTTCCCTTTTTTTTACCCTCAGTGCTTTTTTGGTTTAAATTTTACCTCATCAGGCAGTCATTGAAACCTGGTCCTTTCTCATACTTGTATTTGCCTGACACATCTTGACTCCATCCTTTTCATTTTGGTCTCCATGCGGGGTTTTGCTTTTTCTTGTAAGCAGTGTATTGTTAGATTGAGTTTTTAATTCAATTTGTAACTATTTAGTGGAGTTTTGTGCCATTCACATTTAATGTTAGAATCTGTTATATTTCTCAGATCTTTTATGAGCTATATTATCCACATGGTTAGTGATATTTCTGCTGTCCTTCCTGGATATTACTTGTCTTTTGGGTAAGGTCAAATGGTAATTTTTGTTAATCTGCTTAATAGCCTGCAAATCCTAAATTTATCTGCCAGAAACCAAACTATGTTCATTTCTTTTCCATTTTTATATACCTATTTACATTTCTGTGGAGAGGCAGCATGGGAAATAATGAGCAGGCCTCAGAATTGAGAAGGCCTGGGCAAAGTCCTGTCTCTGAAACCCAGGGTGTGTGCTCCAGGCTAAGTCACTTGACCTTTCTCTCCATGCTCCCCAGCAGATCTAAGACTATACTTCGTAGGGCAGGTCCTCATCTCAGTTGAAGTGGGAGTTTCCACATCTGGCTTTCCCTGTAACCCGACAAATCATAGGTCTAGTGTTACCATTTTTACTAAATCTTGAGTTTCACTTCCAGCAGAGATATAGCTTTGCTTCCACATTTCATCTAGTCCTCCCTTTGCCCACCTCTTCATTCTTGTGGCTCAGTTTGAAACCAGTCCCTTCTGACATTCTTTTTTTCATCTTTCATTTTAACCTTAAAACTGACACCCTGTATTAATGATGCTATGAAATCTATTCTTTGAAGTATAGAGTTTTTTGGTTTTGGTCTAGTGAAAAGAGCACCAGATTGGGGTGTCCAAACCTGACTGGAAATCCTGGCTTTGTGATTTACCAGCTGTGTGATCTAAGACAAGTCACTTCACCTTCTTTTCTGTATTTGTAAAATAAGGAAGCCGGACCCTCTGTAAAGTCACTTCCAGGTCTGACAGTCCATAATCCAGAAGCATTTTGTGGCTTTTGCATTGTTACCAAATATAGGCGTGCCCAAAGTCTTGGTGTAGTTTTAAACTTTAATAACTTCCAAAGTTTAAATGCTACATTACATACCCAAAAGTCTAGAAAGCTCAATTATTTATATTTCTTCTACCCTTATTTTAGCTTAGTGGATTTTTTTAATAAGATGGATAGGGCATCCTGTCTTTCTGCATGGTACAGCCAGTGGTTTCTGGATGACACTTTCTCAGACTAGTGGATGAGTAAGAGGTCCTTGTGCTTGGCCCCCGATCTATCTCCATTAGACTTGTTTGTGGGGCCACATCCAAACTGTCACTCACCCATTAAAACCTCAGTTTTCTTTGGATGATCTTTTTAAAGCTGAGATTGCAAATGTAAACTTTTCAGTCACTGAGGAGCAGCTGGTGCTGAAAGTTTTTTATAAAATTTGAAAATTGACTAGAGTAAGCTGTAAAACACAAGATAGTGGTTGTGTTGATTTTAATAAGATCAATATTTTTAAAATTTAAACCTTTTAAATGGTTTTTGTAAGTTTGTAATATTTATACTTTTGAAGTTATTATAGCTTAAAACTGCACTAAGACTTTGGAACACTGTATAATTAGCAATTCTATGTTTCTTAAAGTTGAGTTTTGATGTACTCTCTTTATTAGTTAGCTTTGAGATACGTTCTTGCTTCTCCTTAGTCTGTGCCTTATAACTTAGAACGTAACTCATAAAATTCTAGAATATTAGAGCTGAAATCTGAGATATCATCTGGTCTATCCTCGTCATTTTACAAATAAGGAGACAGGCCTGGAGAATAAGAAGTATTTAACCCCAGGTTATGTAGCTAGCTAATGAGAGAGCCAGAGATGGAGCTTAATTAGAATTCTTTCCATTCTTAACACCTTTCCTCTGGTGAAAAGAGAACCTCCTGAACCAGGCATGTCAAACATAGATGGGGCCACGTGTACCTGCACCAGATTAATGTGTAATTGGGAAATATTTAACAAAATAAATAAAATAAATAAAATAAAATAAAATAAAATAAATAAAATAAATAAAAATAGAATAGAATAGAATAGATAATATTAGTATGAGGTTTTTTAAGGTGGTGTGTGGCCCATAAGGATCCTCATGTATGGTTTATTCTCCTCTTCACCCATGCCCTTTTCTGTTTGAGTTTGATACCACTCTCTTAGTCTGGAGTCAGGAAGACCTGAGTTCAAAGCCAGCCTCTGATACTTAACAGCTGTGTGATCTTGGGCAAGTCACTTAAACTCTCTCTACCTCAGTTTTCACAACTGTAAAATGGGGATAAGACTAGCACCTGCCTCCTAGGGTTGTTGTGAGGATGAAATGAGATAATGTTTTTAAAGTGCTTAGCACAGTGCCTGGCACATAGTACACACTTAATAAATGCTTCCTTTCCTTCTTCCTTCCCTCTCTTACTCCTTGCCTCTGTCTCCACCCCCCCCATTCTACTTCCCTCCTTCCTCCCTTCTTCTACCCTTCCTTCTTCCACCCTTCCTTCTTCCTTCTCTCCTTCCCTCTCTGTGCCAGGTGCTGTGCTAAGAGAGCAAGGAGTCAAAAGAAAAAAACAATGATTATGCATTTGTCACCAAAATGGAAATATCCATGTGGAAAAATATAAATGGATTCTAAGTCCTAAAAATCCATAGCTATCAAGAATTCCTGTGTAAGTTGTTATAGATACTTGCCTTTTCCTTTCCTTACACAAGGGCACCCCATTTTCTATATCGTGTGTTGTATGTGTATATGTATCGAGAAAGGCAGCAAGAGGGGAGTCATCCTCAGTCAAGAAGCCCTGGATTCAGGCCCTGCCTCTGACACATTTGGGTTCAGAGGCCTAGAACAAGACAGTCCACCTCTCAGTGCCCCAGGCAGCTCTCTTAGGCTATCATTCGCAGAGAAGGTGCTGATCTGTATAGTAGGGGGAGTTTCCACACTGAGATTTCTCTAAACCAATGAAATTATATATCTAGGTCAAAAAATATTTTACATGAATGTGTGTGTATACGCAAAAAATATAGAAGGTGCTCTGAAATGCAATGTGTAAACTTGATTTCTGTAGATTAAATCAGATTTTCCCATAAAATAACATGATAATTTCAGAGAATCTTTATTGTTTTATTAGTTGTCTCATTGATTGCTCGAGATTAGTTGTCTCATTAATCATGAATATATCTAAAAATACAGACTTAGAGAGCAAGATAATTTGGTATTATTGAATATTCATTTTGTCCAAAGAATTTGCCCCAGTTTTCCCTTTCTGTTTTGGTTTGCTATGTTATGGTCAAGGCTTGACTCTGGATAGCAGCTCCTTGAACACTCAGACTGCTAGGACTCAGAACCTGGAAGTAGCTGAAGGGAAAACACCCCCCAGACCTCTTTGGCAACAAAGAAGCCATCTTGAGCCAACCCTTAGAGTCCAGCTGAGAAGATCCATCAGCCTAAAGCTTCCATCCAACATTCTCTGAATTGTCAGTGATTCTTGAAGACCAGTCTTGTCACAGGAGAGCTGAGAAGTGACAAGAGATTGAAAAGATAAAGGATGAAAAGCTCAAAAAACCAATCAATGGGTAATTAATAAGCACCTACTTTGTATCAGGACCTGGTAGTCACGGACAACACGTAGAAGGACAACAATGAAATGATCCCTGTGGTTAAAGAACTTATACTCTGTCAGGAGAGACAACCTGTATTTACTTCAAGAAGTCTAGGCAACATCAGTACAAGGTACACTCTGTTGTACCTTTATTGAGATTGGCCAAGGCCTGGTGTAGAAGCTTCAACTTGAGCAGAGTTTTGAAGTCGCCAAGGGATTCTGCAGAGTCAAGGTGAAAGGGTGAGTGTGTATCAGATCGGGGTACAGCAAGTGCCAAGGTCCAGAGATGGGAGATGGAAGGTCATCTGTGAGAAAAAGGAGTATAATGGATGCTGAGGTTGGAAAGGGCTTTTCAGACTAAACAGAGGAGCGGAGGCAATAGGGAGCTACTGGAATTTGAGTAGGGGAGTGACATGGTCAGACGTGTGCATTAGGGAAGTCCCAAAAGAAGGGTGGGAGTGGGTTGAATATCCTTAATAGTAGTACTGATTCTGGTTTGGGGGATCATAGTTTACCACTGAAAGGAACATTGGAGATCATTTAGTCCAGATTCTTCTGAGGAAACTGAGATCTAGAGACTTTCTAGGACTTGCCTCAATGACAACACACAGCTAGTAAGTAGAGGTAAGATTTGATTCCAGGTGTCCGAGTGTAGGGCCCTATTTCTAGCCCCATGTTGCTGCTCTAAAGTGATAAAGATAATAGTTAAATAGCAAGATAAAGCAAAGAGAGCTAGGAATGAGAAAACAAAAGAGCAGTTCTGTGATTCGGAGGGAGAAAAGCAGCCATGCAAAGCCTAGCATTTTATCTCTTGGAGGCACAGGAACTTTCTTCTGTGTCATGGAAACAACTGACCCTCTACATTTTTGAATCCAGTGCTTTTAAAAGAGTGAGACCTTTCTCTAGTGACAAGCTGAGCCACGAGAACAGAGCAGTGATGTTTATCCCCTGCACAGCAAAGCTAGTTAGAGCCATCCTCTAGGGAAAGGCAAAAAGTAAAAGGAAGATCATGCTGACCTTAACAAAGAAGTCCTTTGCAAATTCGGAATCACCTAAGAGACATGGAACAGTGATACATCGATATGCTGCCTAAATTAGAGCACGTCGGATTGGATTCTCAGTGAGTGTACCTTTGCAGAAAGATCCGGGGATGCCTCTAATTGCCACTCCCATGCTGATTGGAATGACAAAAGGTTCCTCATAAGCAAATGCAGTTTCCTAGTTCATGTGTGTTTTCAGGATGGCCTTAGCATTTCAAATTTAGGTACAATTGGAGTCTAGATAATAGCTAATAAAAAGTTATCTTTTCAAGAACTTACTGCTAAGTTATATCTGCCTCCTAAATAGCTTTCCAGTACTGGTGAACTGATGTACTTAAGCAACTTTACCACTTCTCTCTTAGCAGGTGTAAGTCAAGACTCTAACTAGAATTGTAAGAAGCACAGGACCTCAGAACTGGAATGGACCTCAGAAACTATCTGGTTCAAATTAGTTTCTATACCTAAAAAAGAAATCGTTCTGTATCATAACTGGACATATTGTCAGTCATTTAGCCTTTGTTTAAAGACCTCTCATAAGGGAAAACTCGCCACCTCCTGCCCACTCTTTCTGAGGATGTGTTGATCGGTGGTGTGTGTACAGGCTCCCATAAAAGAAATCTCTAGTATATTCACAAGTGTCACGTAGGTTACCCACTGCCTAACTGAACAAATGAAAGTTTCTCTATCTGTTTCTTTCATCTTTTTCTGTCTTCAGTGAATTCAGAACCAACCAATCAAAGCTATTTTCTCTATAAAAATTGTACATTTTGCCTCAAGGGATCAAAATTCTAACATTTTTTATTACCTTCCTGATACTTAAAAGTTACTTCACTTGATCCCATTTGTGGACCAGGATGTTAGACTATAGAATATCATTACAAAGGAGATTCATGAGATATTTGCTTTATCCTGAAAGGGATGTTGTAGAAGAGATTTGTGCGTCAGGTAAGGATGAGACTGAATAATCTCTAATGTCCTTTCCAACTCTTGAGACTCTGAACTAAGGGGCTGGATAGAATGACCTTCCTGAAGACCCTTCCAACATGAAGATGTGCCAAATTCAACAAAACCTGGCCGTGTTAATATTTCCATGTTAATTGGAAATAAACTCCATCTTGTGGCCTCATTAGAGACTGCAAGTAAGTTAAATTTCACAGGCGCTCTCTGCCTTTAACTGAAAAACAAAACAGAACAGGCCATTTGTGCCACTTACTGTTATTCCTAAGCTTTTGGCATAGATCCTGCCAACTTCAGCAACCCTCAAGAGTAAATAATGTTGGGGAGGAAGCAGGAGGGGAATTATTTAAAATTGAGGACAGGTAAATGTTAATGAATTTGTCACTGGCTATAATCGATAGTTGTAAGCAGGAGTTTAAATGTTATAAATTTCTACTCATTTAGGACTTTGCCTACTGTGTCATGATAAACCACAAGTCTGGAATTGTAAAAGCAGATGGAATGGTAAAATCAGGTTAATTTGGACTAATATGGAAAGAAGACCAAGCAAAAGAATATTTGAAAAGAAATAAAGCTATTTAGAGTATACTAAAACTCCAAACAGTCACTAACCTAGTTTTGTCAAGTATAGGTTTTGTTAAATCAGCATTAATGAATAGATAAGATTCACTTGTATTTAAAAGACTTGTTCACATATAATTAATATGCTAAAAAGAACTTATAAAAATACATTCTCCTTTTTTATCTCTTTCTGTTTGCAGTCTTATTTTTCTTAAGATGTCTCTTTTATCCCCTGGCCTAGATTGCAAGGACCACTTGTACTGGTACTAGTACTTTATCGCCTAGGGTTCCCAGCATAGCTCTGAGCTCACAGTAGGTGTTCCAGATGTACTTGTTTGGCTGCATTGTCCCAGCCCTTGCATTAGAATGCTGTGGTATTTGGGGACAGAGTCACCTGTCCAGAGGTTCAGGGTGTGTTACAATGACCTGGATTCGTTAACTTCACCTTGACCAGGAATGTGGAAGGGTGGAAATGGAGGTAAACATGCTGGAGAAGTGTTAGCCACAGAGTAAGCACCCAGTAAGTATTTGTTAAATGAATGAACGAGTGATGGATAGATGGATGACAGACTACGTGGGGAAGCACTACCATCTCATCCTTACTCCTAGCGTGTTCCATGACTTTTGGCAAAATCACTTTTTAATTTGTGAAATAAAAAGTTTTGGGAAACACTAAATAAGATGCAACTCCAAAGATCAGGAAAAGAATTTGTGGTGCTGAAATGAATCCTCTTCAGCTGCTTCTGATGACTAAGCCTTCCTTTCTGGAAAGATGTTATTTGGTATTGTAAGCATATAAAGTTCATAAAACACTGAGGCAGAATGATTTGGACTCCTTTACATGTGTATGATTATTATTTATCATTTCATGAGGTTCTTTCCTGTATACTCTTAGTCTTCATAGTAATCCTATGAGAAAGGCAAAGCTGATAGCTCCATCTTTCAGATGTGCATCTGAAGTCAAGGAAGGTTGAGACTAGATTTGTCAACTTCACCCCGATTAAGTTATGCAGTGAGGCTAGGAAGGCAGTTCTGTAAAGAGGTCTCTGGTCATCCAGGGGAGAGCTCCTTTTTTAGGCTTTGCCATCAAATCCAAGAATACCCAAAGACAGATGCCTGTAAAACATTAGTGGGAGAAAGCATGGAAATGACCAGTAGTCAGTATCAGTTTCTTATAAGGCATAGTTTTTAATATTTTGCTTTATGCAGGATTCTTAGTATATGCAGTTATCCTTCAGTCTACATTGAAATATAAAGTTATTTCAATTCACTGGTCTTCTTCTAAGGTCTCACCCTCCTTTGTTTGCCACCATTGGCCATTCCCTCTTCCTGGATGCTCTCTCCTTCCTTGGCTCCTGTGATGCTGCTCTCCTGGCTTTCCTCACGCAGGTGCTAACCATTCCTTCTCTGTCTCGTTCCCTGTTTCATCCTCCTCTAGTCACCTAAATTGTCAGTGGCCCCTAAAACTGCCCTAGCCCCTGTTTCTTTTTCTATACCTTCACCTTTAGGATTCTCATACACTTCTCTGGACTCAATTTCTTTATCAATAACTCCCACATCCATACATCTAGCCCGTATCGACCCCAGCCCCACTTTCTTCCATATGCCTGCTAGCCATCTCTAACTATAAGACCTATCAGCCCCTCAAACTTAACACGTCTAAAACGGAATTTTTCCTCTATCCCCCTGTCAAGAAGGTTCCATGATCAACTTTTTCTTCTCCCATACCCCTGTTAACTCATCAGCTGCTAAGTCCGGTCACAACACGTCTTCCATACATTCTTCCCTCTCCAGACCATCCTCATTCAGACTCCAACTTCCCTCTGTGTTGTCTGTCCCCACGTGGAGGGCATGGGACTCTCTATACTTGTGTTCCAATCCACATATTGCCTGTCCCCTAGGAAGCCCTTGATAATTGCTTTTCCTTCATTCATTCATTGCCCCTTCTTTGCCTAGGCTCTTATAACAGCTTCTTACCTGGTCTTAATCTAAATCTCCCTAAGGCATGGTCTGACCATGTTGCTTCCCTGCTCAAAATCCTTCAGTCGTTACCTTCTTTAGAAGTTACCTTCTAAAATAGCATCAATCCTTTTTAAGGTTTATTTCAGGTTTATTTTCCTGCCCTGCCTAGACTGTTAGCAGTTCCCTAATCTTGACCAGACTTACCCTTTAAGGTTTCCATCTCCTCCATAAGGCTCTCTCTGATGCAGCTTCTCAACAGAGTCGCACAAAACGGACACACATATCCATGGCTGTCTCCTGAAAAGGTTTCCTTCTCTTCAGGTTTTTCAAGTGCAGAGTGTCAACACTCAGGGCCGCCCCCATCACACCCTATCTGGTGTCATACATCTGCTGTATTACGTACTTGTCCTATCTCCCCACTCAGCTGTCCACTCCTTAAAGGCAGGTATTTGTTCATCTTTGTATTCCCAGGTATAGCACAGTGCTTCCCATGTAGATGCTTTAAAAATGTGAATTGAATAGAATTAAACTGTTATTTTAGATGTTTCCCATCAACTGAAAATCATTTGAAATGAATAAGTGAAAGTTGTTAGTTTACCAAAGAAATGTAGTTCTTAGTCAATGGAATCTTTTTGAAAATATAGAGTAAGTTCTATACTAAAATCATGTGTAAGTTCATTCAACTTATTTTAGGCTAAATTAAAGAATATAAATTAATATGATTTTTCACATTGCACAAGGATTACCATGACTTTGAAACTGTTAGGTGATTTTTCAGGAAATAGGTTGTGCTGAATGGCATCTTAGGTAATTTTGTTTTCATCCTAAGCTAATCTACGTATCTTGTCTCAAAACAGGTGAAACTACTCATCATCTTCCCCCTGTGAAAGCCCCTGTTCAGACCAAAAAGAAAACGTCCAAGCATTGCTTTCTTTGTGGCAAGAAAACAGGACTAGCCACCAGCTATGAATGCAGGCAGGTTGCCTAGTTGGAAAAGTTGAAATACTTTGTGTAGAGTGATCCAGCTTGAGGATTCTGCTGCCCTACTCCCACCCTCAAACCCTACCCCCTAAAAGCTCGAGTTTAATTATTTACATTTCCATTGTTGGGTGATGTTAAATTAATTGACTTTAATCAAACAGTGTTCTGCCTTCATGACTGGCCTGAAATAATAGCCAGAGAGAATGTTTAAGTCCTTGAAAAGCAACTGGGGCCCTGGAAACTCTTAGATGCATTAGCAGAAGAGTGTAGTTGATTAATTTTTAGCCTAAACCTCAGTATGGGAAGATATGCTGTTATTAGAGAAGAAACATGTGGAGTTGATATTCAGTTTGTGAAAATAAGGAAAATTGCATTTATGAACTTTGGAAACATATTCACAGTTTTTTTCATTTTCCAATTCTACTTTCCCAATGTAAATTTTTATCTTTTTGAAACTTAGTATGACAATATATTTTCTTTTTTTAAAAAATGAACCTTCCTATTAAAGAGATCAGAGATGAAGGGTTAAGAGTGGGGAAATAAGTACATTTTAATTCTGTATTTGCATTGAATTCTGATTTTTTTTTCCTTTTCATGATGATTATTATTTTTTAATCCATGTAAGTACCAGTCAGTCCAATGAGAACTGCCTTCCTGGGGCTCACTCGGGCTATGTAACTGAAATTGCTTAACAGGATTTTTAATATATATATATAATTATCTTTTTTAAAAAGTTGTATTGATGATGCTCTTTGTCTTTCCTTACATCCTGAGGTGAAGAGGACTTCATCCTTCCCACGCTCTCTCCAGATTGAACCTTCCGTTATAACAAAGAACCTTACATTATAAGCAAAATGGTCCCATACTGTGGCTGCCCCTGTACTGAGTTCAGAGTTTCCCTCTTCCCCCTGCCAAGGTGGGGAGATGTTTTTTAAGATCTGTTTTCTGGCTTCAGCATTACTTTTGCCATTACTTTTAGCAGTCTTTTCATTTATGCTGAGCCATGTTTGAAAAGATCTTTCATAGAAATTTTAAATTTCAAATGTCAGTGTTGACTAGATTTTAAAATTATTTGATTTTTACCCCACAACCAAATTCCCAAGATACTTAGCCTTCTTCTAAGTTTACAGGCTACAAGAGAAATTTTGAACATTGTTTTAATATGGTATGGTTTTAATATTCTTTAGAGTACTAGACCCCCATTCTATCACCTGAAAAATGTTTTATTATAAAATGTCATATTGCCAAGCTAGCATAGTGGGGGGGGGGGGGGGTTATTTTGTGGTTATAGTTTTCCTACGTGGGAAGAAAATGGCAGCTCCAAAATGGCTCCAGAAAACCAGAGGTTCCACTTGGCCCTCTAGGAGCTCCAGCTCTGCTTTCACGTGCCTGTCATAGAAATGTGACTATTCATACACACTTTCTTTGTGCTTTAGATGTGGAAACAATTTCTGTGCAACGCATCGATATGCAGAAACACACGGCTGCACTTATGATTACAAGAGTGCAGGAAGGAGATATTTACAAGAGGCAAATCCTGCTGTTAGTGCACCAAAACTTCCAAAAATCTAACTATGGTGGCACTGCCAGAGGAAATGGATTACTGATGACAGAAGAAGTATTGCTTAGGCTGAATTAATTTTGTTCAACTCCACAAAAAAAAAAAAAAAAGATTTGCCAAGTAACAAAAAGCACACAATGCATACTGCTGGAGAGTAATGTGAACACTACTGTCATTAACATCTTTATTCTTTAGTGAATCAAAAGTTTTAAAAGTAGTTTTTAAAAATTTACACTATAATGATTTAACTTGTGTTACTGCACGTCTTGTGTTAAGTGTTTTATATTTGAAAATGCTATTTCACTAGACAAATCTTTAAAAGATGCACTTTACTAAGTTAATTTTACTGTGGAACCAACCAGATTTGAGGGGGTGCTAATGAGAGTGTCATAGAAGGTCTTCATGTCTTAGAATGTCTACTGTATTCAATCCTACCTGTTACTGTTTTATTTCATTTTGTTTTTAATTCCATGGGTAATCTTTTAAGTTAATTCACTAGGAAGCTCCCCCTTCAAACCGTATTTTAAGAACATTCAGTTTGCTGTGTGGTGTTTTATCGTACACTTTTTCTCTTCCATTCAGATTGGCATTCGGATATTGTGTATACATTCTACAAAACATATCATGTGAATCACAATATATATTTCTTAAAACATTACTCTGTGTATGACAGTTTTTTTAAATAAACAATGTCCCACTTTTTGCCATGAAATACAGAAAACAGCTTATTTTAACTTTTTTGTAATGGATAGATTTTTTTTTAAAGACTTCACAACTTGGTTTGTTTTGCTAAGATGTTGAATACTGTTACCAAGAGAAATTCAAATAAATATTCAATTTTATTATGGGTCTGATGCATTTTTTATAAGTAACTCAGTAATTTAAATTTTTATATAAGCCAATCTGAAGTGAATGCAGGAATTAAAACACTTGGAAAATAATCAGTCTTTATCATTAAATTCATTCATGGAAACAGGTCAGTTAAGCCCAAGGGGCAATTGGAAATACATTTCTATGCATTTGGACTACTTAAAATAGCAAGGTCCAACTGAGGTTAGAACTTTACTGGACTATTTCCATATCAAATGAGATGATGCCAGGCAGCTAAGAAGCCTATCTTGTCTGCTACAAATCCATCCTGCCGATTTACCTCCAAATGCCAATTAGTTGAGCTTTTCTCACATTGACCCATAAATATTTTCTTAACTCACCATGTCCCCAGAGTTTCTCCTTCCTCCACATCCCAAGACATTGGGAAAAAGATCCACAAAGTGGGAGAAAAGCTAGGCAGAAAGTGGAAGAAGAGGAACGTTGAAGAAAATAAAAATCCAGGTGGGTTGAGGAAGCAGCAATGGTAAATGCATGGTGGCTTTACATAGGCATCCATCCAAAGCTGCCTACATAAAGATGTGACCAATATGCAGCACTTGAGATTTCTAACCTGAACCTAGAGAAGCTTCATGCTCACATGGGCTCACATGCCTTTGTCCGTGCTAGTGCATGCCCTGGTGGTGATGTCTTACAATCTAGGTCATTGTAGAACCTCCCAGTGTTAGATCTTGGACAGATGAGCATGGACACCAGAGACAAGTGGCTTTCTTGACATATAGATATGGAAAGTATATAGAATGGACAATAAATGATGGAAGAACTGGGATCCACCTTCCTGTTTACAATGGCAGGTTTAGGTTTCATAATCCTAGACCAATTCAATATACCAAATGTTTCAGACCTCAGTCGGTTTCTTCTCTTGAATGGCTTCATCTGTGTCCCATTAGAGTTTCTTCCTGACCAGTGTATTCCTGAGAATAAAGTTGGTGGACTCTTATCTGTGGGACAAAAATACTTTTTGTAAAGAAATAATAAGATACTGGATTTGTATTTAATGAGGTGTTAAAGACTGGACTTGTCCTCTAGTACAAACCATGGAAAAAGGATTATTTCTATTTTGAGATGACACAAGTCTTGCTATAAAAATGCAAAAGGCCTGATTCCATCTTTTGGAAGAAACTAGTCATGAAGAGGATAAATTTACCACAATTACTTTTCCTCTCTGACCTACCCTTCATGGGAAGTCACTTCCTTTTAGGTATTTCTTTTTTCATTTTTAAGAGAAAATACTTTTTTTCATTTAATGAAAATATTGAATGAAATATTTCATTACTTTTTACAACTCTGTAAATTTCACTTTTTTTTTAAATAGGAAAAGGTATTTCTAGTAAAGATTTTAACATGTAAATGTAGGAAACTAGAACCTCCAAACTGATAACTATAAACAAACTGCAAGAATGACCATACATTATTTTAAATGTAGCTTTAATAGTCTGTAACCTTATGTGACACTCTTCCCTAAACAATAAGCTAATGAGATATTTTTTCTTCCAAAATAAAAAAAAGAAAAGAAGGTCCAAATACTTGGTTATGGGAGATTCAATTTGAAAAAAAAAATTTTTTGTTGATTTTACTTTTTCAATTCTGTACAGAAAAGGAAACTAGTTCATGCTTTGTGTATAATAAAATCTTAGCATTACATACATACGTGATCACAAGCATTTTTTAATAACATGAGAAAATTTGTTTTATGAAGCTTAGCATTTCTTTTTTGAAATGTACATAGATTTATATGTGTATTCATATATATATGACAGTTTTATAAGGACAATAGGAGTAAATATAAAGTCTTCTTGAAATTGGTGGAGTGAGCTTATAAGGGGATTGGGACACTTTACATTTCCCTCATCAATACTAAGAAAAGCTGTTAAAAAGCCATTTAAGAAAGTGAAAGTCAGGGGCAGCTAAGTGGTGAAGTAGATAGAGCACCAGCTCTGAAGTCAGGAGTACCTGAGTTCAAATCCGGACTCAGACCAAACACTTGACACTTACTAGCTGTGTGACCCTGGGCAAGTCACTTAACCCCAATTGCCAAAAAAAAATAAAAAAGTGAAAGTCACTCCCCAAAATTCAGTTCAACAAATTTTATTAGAAAATGAGAAGACTCAAGAAGAGCTCACACAGTTTTTTAAATGACCGACTTATGAAACAAGAACACTAGAAGAATTATAGATGGAAAAATAAACTATAAGATATCCTGAGAAGTCCTCAAGTGGATAAATAAATGACCCGAAGAATTTAAGGAAAAATGAATCCTGGCAAGAATGTCAATAGAAGAGCTTGCCTCAGTTAAAAAAAAATCCTAGAAAGAACTGAAGCCTGAATTAAGTTTGATTAAAGTCAAAAAGTAAAGCTAGAATGTAAACATATCTACAAAAAGATCAAGAGAAAAATAATGTCTTACCTCATCCTCCAAGGAAAACTAGAGGATCTATGGAAGGAATCAAGAGCACAGGCCCTAAAGTTGAAAACCAAATCATAGATAATGTAGAGGAAATGAAAGCACAAGGTTAGAAAATAACTTTAAAATACAGAAATTATGTGGCTGTAAAGTATCAGATTAAGGCAATCTCAGAACTACTGTCATAGAGACAAAAAAAACCTTGAAAACATGAACACCATATTCCAAAAATACCACTGGAGAAAAATTGCAGAATTATTAAAATTATATGTATAAAACATCAAAGAATAGCTTAAAATTTGTCTCCCAAATATGTTATTAAACTTAAGCATAATAATGATGGTGGGGAGGGGAGAGGAGAGGATCATGCTACAAAAAGATAGGTGTGACATGGCATGGGACATCACTCAATATATATGATGTTGTTTTTCTAGGAATGGCAAGGGAGATTTGAGATACGCTATATATCAAATAAAAAACCAAAGGACTGCAAACCCAGAATCACTTCTCCAGCAAAACTAAATAAGCTATTCAATGACAAGAAATTTTGGCTTAATGTAAGAAAAAACTTCTCAATAATTACAGGGACCCCAAAGTGACCTGCCTCAAGATACAATACAGGGTCCCTTTATAACAAGAAATTTACAAGTAAAGATTGGATGGCTCCTCACTGATAATTTATATGGTAGAAAGGATTCTAAATGGTCGTATACCAGCTGGGCCTCAGATTTTTGCTTCCAACTTTGTAAAATATATTAACAGTCATAGATTGATGCAATACCAAGCAACATGCCAGTAGGCCTCTTCATGGAATTAAATAAAACGATAACAAAATTAATGAGGAAAAGAAAATGAGCAAGAATTTAAAAAAGAGCTAGCCAAAAAAAAAAAAAAAACTATCCCTACCAGATTACAAAATTTATGCAGTAATGATGGAAAGCAGTACTGGATATAGAATAGGAAAACAAAACATTAAATGAGCATTTACTAAGCACCTACATGTAGATAAAAACAAAATGGTCTGATTCATTTCCAGGAATAGGCCACTAGCTACTGGGACATTAGGGGAGCGTTGGGGTGTCACGATGGGCCCTCCAATTGAGTGAAGGAAGTTGAGGAGTGAAAGTTCACAACCTGGCTCCAACCTACCTTTTGAGTCTTATAGTACATTACCTTCATTACATAATCTGTGGTCTAACTCAGGAGTTTCCAGCCTGAGTTACACATACCACTGGGGCTATGAGGAGCTTATTAAGGGGATTCATGAAATATTTGGTAAATATATTAAACATAAGTTCCCAAAGTGGGCAATACTGCCCTGGGGGGGTGCTGGAACGTTGGGGTGGGGGGTAGTAGCCTTGGGTGCAATTGGGAGGGTTGAATAAAAATAAAGAGGTAATGGAAGCATAAGGAAAGAAGAGAAGAAAATTTTGAAAAACCATTTGTATGTTTCATCTGTTGGGTAACAGTTGAAGACGTAATGATTATATTATTTTCCAAATAAACACACAAAATGCAACTTATAAGGGATAACTTATCCCTGATCACTGATCACTGATCAAGTCCACCAGTAGGTCTTAACAAGCAGGTGTTTGCAGGCAAGCATGTCTCACTGTTGGGAAGTCCAGCATGGATCTGCAGGAATATGTGCATGTAATGACTTGTTTACAATATGATACTGTATGGTTACATGATGCAATATTGCATCATCAAAATTTCAATGCATGAAAAAACCCACAAATTTATAATAAATTATTAAATTTAAGATGTGTCATTTTAAAATATATATATTTTTGAAATGATGCAAATTTTTTAAAAAACCGTTAAAGGATTAAAGAAAGTAGATTTCCAGAGGGGCGATGAGTAATTTTTTTTAAAGGCAGCAGTAGGCCAAATAAGTTTGGGAACTTCTGATAATAAACTATTGAAAAACTCCAGGGATAGTGGTATTAGTGAAAACATGGATTGGAGAGAGTATAGTGAGGAGAAAGTGATGAGGATAGAAATGGAAGAAAGAACATCTGAAAAATTTGAGTCAGTTGGAATAATTCCTACTTGCCCAAACTAAGTAAGCAAGGTTTAGATACAAAACCCTTGGCTTACTAGAGAAACTCAGCAACAGTCCAGGGAAATATGAGCTAATTGAGCTCCATAATAACCTGTAACTGAATTGATTTCCAATCAATGAAGTTACAACCTTTTTGCTGTCGAAGCATGTCCCAGTCTCACTAAACACAAAGTTTCATTTGCTTTGTAACAACTTATCTTTGTGAATCAGGATTCTCAACCTGGAAGTGAAAAACGATATGAAGGTATCTCTTTCAAAGACTATTGAAAAGAAAACTATCGGTTGACAAGAGAAGATTTTTCACTACTTTGTGTTCTAACACAACTGATGCTACATGTTATGTTGCAAATAGTTTTCCTTGTGAAAAATCAATCTATTACGCACATATACATGGTATAATGCACATGTAAACTTAAGAATTTCTTTCCCTTCATGTTGAATTGGGGTTATGGGAAGGTTTACTAAATGCCAAGGGGTATGCCAACTGAAAAAGGTTGGGAACTCCTGGCCTTCCTAAACTGGCCCTGCTCTTCCTTACCCATGACAGCTCTCCCCAATCCATGCCTTGGACAGGCAGTTCTCTGGGCCTGAGAGGTACCTCTTAGCCTAGTTTGCTGCAAAGCTCAGCTGCATGCCACCTCCTACATGGGACCTTTTCTGCTCATATCCGATGCCCAGCTGCTTGTCCCTTTCCCACAAAACTACTTTGTTTTGATTTTGTATCTTCTTAGGCATATAATGGTTTATATCTGGGTAGAATGGACCTTGCACCTAGTAGGGGCTTAATGCTTCTTGATTGATTGACTGAATGAATTCACTTTTTCCTAAATCTGATGGACTTCTCCTTCCTGCCCCCATTAGTCTAAATTAATAGGGTTTTCCTGTACCTGTTACCATATTGCTTTAGTCTTTACAGAAAAATCTGACATGTTCTTGGTGGATAAATACTATTATAGCTAATTCTTGCTAATTCAGAAGGTAATTCGTGTGAGATTATATATATAATCTCACACGAATTACCTTTTGAAATATACATATGTGTATATATATGTGTGTGTGTGTATGTATATATACATATATGTATGTGTGCATATATATACATATATATACATATATATATACATATATATATATATTCTCTGCCTCTTTTGGTTATAATCCTGAGCATCTCCACAAAACAAAAAGGTACTTGATAGCAGATTAAACCCAAACCTGTTTTACACTACTGTAATAGAACTTTTTTGTTTTGTTTTGTTCCCCCACCCCGCCCCGTGGCTAACTTGTTCAGCCTAGATAAATCTTTCCCCTAAGTATTCCTGAGGGCTGGATCCACCTCCCTAGACACAGTAGACCCTTGATAATGCTTTAAGGATTAACACCTTTGTTGTTTGCCTTTGTTGTTTGCCCCCCCACCCCTTGCTTTTTTGTTGACTATTCAAACATTGGTCAGGATATCAGGATTCTAAAGCTATATGACAGAGGCTGAAAAACAGTGAGATATATGAAGGCTATTCAAACATGAATGGAACAATCGGGACTCCAAGAGACAAGGCAGCTATTGTAGAAGAGACCTTATTCAGGCCAATCTGGTTCTTCAGGTTTATGTTGGAATTGAGACACTTGTTGGGCATCTAGGGCATCTCATAGTTAACAAAAAAAAAAAAAAAAAAGAGCAGGCAAAGGCTTTTAAGAAGGCTCCAGCGTGAATTCAGTTGAATACTGCTTCCCTGCCTAGGATGAGTCTGCCAGCCAGAAGCCTGAAACAGGAGCTTCACCCTCCTCTTCTCCAGCATTTGTGCTTAGGCTACCAGAAGGCTATCTATGTTAGTGGTTCAAACCTTAGTCTCCTTGGCCAAGTCTGGAAGACAGTTTCAATACCTTTTAAGCTAGCCTTGGCTGCATAGGGTACAGCCTTTGGATATCGTTCCTTTCCCAACAGCCAAAGTACAGGGTGAAATGCCCCAACTAACTGCCAAGGCCAGAAGCATGTGGCCACTATACTCCAGTTGGGTGCCAGCAGCACAAAAACTCATGAATACTCTTGGGAGGGTGGTACTCCGACTAATTACACAAATCAGTTCTTTAAATCAGCTGAGCAACAAGCAAGTTGTGCCATGAGCCGATCTGACAAGGTAGTTCTGGATAAGTTATCAGCCCCCAAAATAGCTAGCGCTTTACGGCTTGAACGATGCTTCACAAAAAACTCATTTGATCCTCACAACAGTCCTGGGAGGAGGGTGCTATTATCCTCATTTTACAGTAGAAACGAGCAGACAGAGGTTAAGTGGCTTGCCCAAGGTGTAGTGGATAATTTATAGTAACTGAGGAATCACAATCTGAGCTGTTTGATTTATTAGCCAAACAGGCATAATAAATGGGTCTAAGGACTCTCCAATCGGTCCAAAGACCCTGAATACAGAGTGAGACAGATTTTTACGAATTAAAAACAAATAAGACCAATTAATTAAAAGAAAACAATAGGATACACATCAGGAAACCAAATTAGGTGATCTGATTTCTAACTGGAGGGAAAATTAGGGGTTTTCCAAGTTGGGAGGGGGGAAGACTGAGTTTCAACAGAGGTAAGAGAGGCGGAAGTAGGTTTCAGGGTCTTTCTTTTCCCAAAATTGAAAGATGCTGATTAATTGCATCCACCTGCATTTATGAAACAATAGATGACTTATTATACCATTTAGTTTCCCATGGATGATTTGAAGAAACACAAGTTGGAGGATGATACATGTGGCAGCGCAAGATGGAGTCAGTGTTCAAGAGATAGAATCTGATAGGTTCCTACACCAAACCAACTCCATTATGTAACTGACCTTCACTCTCATCATGTGTTCCACAACTAGTGAGTGTCTGGAGTCAAATTTGAACTTCCTGACTCAGAGCCCAGGGTTGGCACCACTTAGTTGCCACAATCATATTCCCACACGGCAGCTTCGGCTATAGTAGTTGCTTTGGGGGATGAGGTATTTTAGGTTCAGCCCAGAGGGTGCCTCACGCTGACAACAGGTTTCCCAAACCCTACCTGAGCATGCTTCTGTAACAAGGCCAGACATCAGCAGCTTCTAGGTCACGATGCGTTTGAGTCGTGGAGCTTGGTCTCACCCCAAATAACAGGAAGCCCAGCCCAGCCCAGCCCAGCCACAGGGGCAGCACACAGTAGCAAGAGCACCAGGTCTGAAGGCACGAGGTAGCTAACTGCCTCCCTGAGTAACCTCAGGAAAGTCACTGTCTCTGGTCCTCAGTTCCCCTCACTTGTAAAATGAGAGCGTTGGACTAGATCACCTCTGAGGTCTGTGCTGCCTCCAAATCCTTTCACCTCCAGAACTCTCCCCTCTCCTCCAAGGGTGAGTGCCTTAGCTTGCCTACTATTTCAGGGGAGCCCTGCCTAATTTCTTAACCTTAGCCTTGCTAAGGAGTATATCACCCCTCCCTTTCCATTTCTGTGACCAGAATCAAACAAATAGTGGCATTCTTGCTGGAAAAGCAACCAAAATAATCCTTCCTGGTCACGGTTTCCCTGTACGTATGATGTCTCCTTCCTTGAAAATATAAGTTCCTAGGGAGCAGGGACAGTCTTCTCTTTTGTATTTGTGTAACAGGGAACTTAAGGGCCCTAAGGGCATGCGCAGAGTATTCACTGATACAATTCTTCAAACAGAAGAGGCTAGAGAGGGAGCCTACTTCCAAGGGAGTTGTGAGGAGCAATGGAATCATCTTGGAGAAACATGAGGCATGCATGCACAAATAATATGTGACTGGTTCCTGTCTGCTAACGCCATGGGGAGAAGGAACCTCTTTGACTGCACGCTCAACGCAGGGAGAATGAACATAAGGGAGGGAAGAAGGAAGGAAGGAAGGAGTAAGAAGGGAAGGAAGGAAGGGAAAGGAAGGAAGAGAGGGAGAGAAGGAAGAACAGAAACAAACAAGGAAAGATTAAGTACATACTGATGGGGTAATGGGACCTGGACCCCTAAAAGGAAAAGACCATATCTTTGAAAGCAGCCCAGACTCTGAAGTTTCCCACAAAACCCAGTCCCTGGCATCTCCCCGGAGGCATCTGGCCCAGCCCAGCTCAGCCCACCCCATCGCATTCTATGTGCCAGGCCTGTACTAAGTACTTTACAAATATAATCCCATTTAATCCTCTAGAAGGATCAAACCCTACAAGGAAGGTGCTATTATTACTGTCATTTTACAGATAAGGAAACCTGGGCAAACAGAGATTAAATGACTCGCCCAAGGTCACACAGCTAGTAAAAGTGTCTGAGATCATGTCTGAACTCAAGTCTTTCCAATTCCAGGCTCAGCTCTCTGTCCACAAAGCCACCTAGCACAGAGCCAGCGATGGATCATGGGAATCCATTAGAGAGCGCCCTCCAAATTGATATCAACCCATTAATAACTACTTTGGATCCACTCATTCAACCAGTTCCTAAAACACTTAACTGCATATCATCTAATAGCTAATGTGTGCATTGTGCTTTATGGTTGCAAAAGCACTTTGCACATATCATCTTATTTGATTCTCACAACCATGTGAGGTAAGTGCTATTATCCCCTTTTTGCCGATGAAGGGAATGAGGATAAAAGGTTAAATGACTTGCCCAGGCTGACACAGTAAGTGTCTGACGCAGGATTTGAAAACAGGTCTTCCTGACTCCAAGAACAACACTCTCTCCCTTCCCCACCTAGCATGAAAGGCTATCGAAACATTTCCCAGATGTAATAGTGACCTTGTCAAAAAAGGAGCAGGTACTGTTTTTGCCTTTCTTTGTATCCCAAGGGTTTAGCACAGTGCTTGGTATATAGTAAACTCTTAAGTCTGGAAGACAAAAAAAGGTAAAAAACTGCTCACGTTCACTACTTTTATCTGACTGCAATACAGCAGAGGAAAAGGAACTAAGAGTATTGATATTTGAAATCAAAATGTCAAAATATCATTATTCCTAGATGACAGGATCATGTATTTAGAAATTCCAACTACTTCAAAAAAAAATGAAACAACAAAATCCAATAAAATTAAAAGGTACAAGATTAAATGAAAGATCATTTACATCCTTATTAACAACAAAGATCAAGAAAACATAATAAAAAAGAAGCTCTACTTAAAATAACAACAAAAATCATCAAATTTGGGGGAATTAACCTATCAAGGAATACACAAGACCTACATATGGAGAACTGTAAAAGTGGAATGAAAAAATAAAGGAATCACTTAAAACAAGCTGAGAGATACTCAATCTCCATGTATGGATCAGATTAAAAGAGTGAAAAAGTTCTTCCCAAATTAATTTACATGTTTAATTCAATGCCAATCAATACATGAATGAGTTTCTTCATAAAATCAGACAAATTCATGAAGTAATTCACATGGAAAATAGTTGAACAGAAATATTAAGGGGCACATTAAAAAGAAAAGACGAGGAAGTGATTCTTATAATTCTTAAGCTTTAAAATATTTAACAAAATGACTATCTTCAAAACTATGGTATTGGGCAAAAATAGAGAAAATGGTCAGTAGAATAGAATGTACATATCAAACATTCAACTAATTGTATAAAAAATACTAGCGTTTGACAAACCATTAGAAAATAAAAAGAAGAAAGATTTGTTGGGGACCATTATTCGGCAATTTGGCAGGAAGGAAATTTGGACCCATATTCTGCACTGTGTGTCCCAGTGAATAGCAACTGGATGAAACATAAAGGAGGATGAAAAAGGGGCAAAAAACAGTTCCTGTCTTCAGAGAGCTGACAGTCTAATGGCGGAGGCAGCATACAAACAAATCTATACAAATCAAGCCCTATAGGAAATAATTAACAGAGGGAAGGCACATGAATTAAGAAGGGATAGGAAAGGCTTTCTGTAGAAGATGGGATTTTAGTTGAGACTTAAAGGGAAGTCAGAAGGTGGAGTTGAGGTGGAAGAACATTTCAGGCATAGAGAACAGCCCAAGAGAATGGCCGGAGCCAAGAGATGGAATGCCCTGTTCATGGAATTGCCAAGAGCCTAGTGTCTCTGAATGGAAGAGGACGTGGAGGGAACTAAGGTGTGTGAAGACTGGAAAAATAGGAAGGGACTAGGTTATAAACAGTTTTGAATGCCCAAGAGAGCATTTTGTATTTGATCCTGGAAGCAATAGGGAGCCACTGGAGTTTATTGAGTGGGGGAGTGACATGGTTATTCTTGTGCTTTAGGAAACTCTCTTTGGTGGCTAAATGGAGGATAGATCAGAGTGAGGAGAGAGTTGAGGAAGGCGGACCCACGAGAAGGCAACAGTCCAGGCACGAGGTGATGAGGGCATGCACTGGAGTGGTGGCAGTGTCAGAGGAGAGAAGAGGGGCATATATGAGATGTTGCAGAAGTTGAGTCAACAAGCCTAGGCATAAAATTGGATGTGCAGGAGTTGAGGATAAAGGCTACATTTCAAGCTGATGGGAGTAGGAGGGTAGGGTTGCCTTTGACAGTAACCTGGGAAGGTGAGAGAAGGGGAGGATTTAGAGGGAAAGACAATGAGTTCTGTTTTGAGCATGTTTAGTTTAAGTGGTGCACAGTTTTTGATGTCCCGAAAGGCAGTTGAAGATGTGAGATTGGAAGTCAGTAGAGAGACTGGAGTAGTTCGATAATCACTAGTCTAGAGAAGGGAGTTAATGTGATCACCAAAAGAAGTAGTATCAAAGGGAGGAGAGAAGAGAGTCCAGGATGAAACCCTGAAGAACACTTGACTGAGTGATTAGGGAGTTTGAGGGAGAGTCAATATGTATATTAAAATATGTATGAACGCAGGAGTTGGGGAGGAGAGAACAGTTGTGAAGAGCGTACTGAATTCTTTGAGGAAAGTGGATGGCCTGGAGGTCTGTAGACAACAGCTACTAGGATTTTGTTTGGTGGTAGATATGAATAGTATGAACCTCAAAGGAAGAGAGGTTATTGAGTGATGGAGGTAGGCAGAAAATCTAAAAGTGGCAATGGAGAGCAAGAAGTATTCCAACTCCCCCACCTCAACCAGTGAGCCAAGGAGAAAGGGTGGCCATGGAGGCTGTTATCATGGGGGAGCCAGGTTTCAGTAATAGCTAGAAGATGGAAGGAGTAGAATAGGAAAAGATCAAGACAAAGAAAAGTTTGATATCTATGGAACAAACATTCCAGAGGGCACGGTGAAAGGTTTTAATGGTATTTGGTTGAAGCTCAGAGGTGGGAGGGTTGAGGAGGACAGGAATAAGGTATCAAGTGATGGGGGTGGGAGTGGGGAATTGGGTTTGGAAGATAATCAAAATCACTGGGATGTGAAGGGTATGCCTAGGTGTGAAAATGTTCATCAGGCCACCCTCTTCCCAAAGGACATAGGAGATCCTGGTAGAGGCAAGGGCAACCTAAGATGGGAGGGGCATACATGGTCAGATGGTCACTTTTTCAATTCATGAATGAAATTAGCCTATACTTTTTTTTTAAAGAATTATCTTTTAGGTTTTAATATCAAGACGATATTTGCTTCATACAATAATTTGGGTCACATCATCTTTTTCTTTGTTTAGAAACAATTTAATCCATAAGGAATTATTGTTAGGAAAATTCTCTAGTAAATCCATCAGGTCCCAATACATGAGGAGGAAGAGAGGGAGGAGGAGGAGGAGGAGAAGCGCTTTAATAACTTTTCTTTTTTCATCTTTGTTGTTGGCTTACTTATTCAATCTGTTCCTTCTTGCTGTATCAACTTTAGTATTTTGTATTTTTCTTAGAAGTTGTCCTCTTCTCTTCAGGTTTCCAATGTATTTGCATATAACAGCCTGGAGAAGAAAAGCCTTGGTGGGAGACCTAATAACCCTCTTCAATCATTTAATGAGAAAGAGTGATTAGATTTGCACTGCTTGGCCCCAGAAGGCAAAATTAGGAGCAGGGGATAGAAGCTGCAAAGAAACAAATTTAGCTTAATGCCCACTCCAGAGGAGCTGAAGCAGATTAAAATGTAATTGGAAAATATTTAAAAATAAATAAAAATACAATACAATATAGAGAATGATCATTTGTGTTATTCTAAGTCAACATGGGGCCCAGAGAAATCCATTTCTGTTTGAGTTTGATACCAGTGGATTGAATGACCTCTAAAGTCCCTTCGAGCTCTAAGTCTATCCAGAGTAGACAAGAGATTTGCATTTTAAAATGTAAAAAGCATTCTTAGTTTACTGGCCAGGCTGGCTTTGGCCCTTCAGCAGAGAATCAGCTTTGTTTTTGAGGATTGGAGGAGAGCTGAGGGAGCTGAGAAAGACATCTCAGTTTGTCCATGAAGTAAGGGCCTGACTCATCTCCAATAAGCACGTAGGACCAGGGTGTAGTTAGTGACTTACGGAAAGAAAGCAAGTTTTGGAAAAATTGAGTTGAGAAATGAGGTTAAGAGAATAGGAGAATTGTTGAGCAACATTTAGGGCCCGAGTGAACTTATGCCTTGCACATTCATAGTGGGTGAAATCAGCAGGATTTATCATGCCTTCAGCTATGCTTGGAAGTCAGGGAGATCAAACAAGAATCCTAATTTTACCTCCACAATATCTCTGGCATCTGTCTCCTCCTCACCATTCCTACTGCCCCTTCCCTAATACAGGCCTTCATTACAGTCTGCATAGATTACTTCAGAGTCTCTGGATAGCTCTTCCCACTTCCATTCGCCCCCCCCCCCAAAACAGTCTTGGTTGTTGTTGTCCAATTCTTTGTGACCCCATCTGGAGTTTTCTTGGCAAAGATACCGCTGTGATTTGCCATTTCCTTCTCCAGCTCATTTTACAGATGAGGAAATGAGGCAAACAAGGTTCAGGGTCACCCAGCTACTAAATGTCTGAGGTCACATTGGAGCTCAGGTCTACCTGATTCCAATCCTGGTGCTCTATCCACTTTGGCCACCTAGCTCCTCCTCCCCCCCCCCCCCCACCTCGTGCTTAGGAAGCGCTTAATGACCAATTTATCCATTCCTCATCCATTCATCTGTCCTTTTGTCTGTATATCCGTCTGCATATCTCCTTTCTTTCCCTTTTCACTTGCTGAATTTCTACCCAATTTTTAAAATGTTCCATGAAGCCTAACTGGGTCTCCTAACCCAAAGCACAAAGTTGCTATAAACCGTTTCCTCCCTAAACCTCAAATACATTGTATCCAAGGTCTTTATCCTGTAATATTCAGCATCATAGTTATTTGTTTATGTGTTGCATCCCTCTTACTAGACTTTGAGCTCCATCAGGGCAGCAGTCACCCGGCATTCTCTCTGTTGCTCCCCATGCCTGGAACACCCTCCCTCCTCCACTCCCACTACTGACCTCCCTGGCTTCCTTTAAGTCCCAACTAAATTCCCACCTACCACAGAAAGCTTTTCCCAACCTCTCTTAATTCTAGTGCCTTCCTCTGTTAATTATTTCCTGTTTATCACACATATGTGTGTGTATCTACATATATCTATGTCTATCTACATATATATCTACATACACATCTACATACATATATACACACACACACACACACACACACACAGTCAGAGAGAGAGGAAGAGAGTTTGTTTTACATGTTTGTTTGCTTGTTGTCTCCTTCCATTACAATGTAGTGTCCTTGAGGGCAGGGACTGTTCTTTTGCCTCTTTCTGCCTCCCCAGTGACTGGCACACTGCTTGGCACATAGTAGACACTTAATAAATATTGATTGATTGACTAATAGTGCAAGATTTGGAGTTCAGTGACATGATATGGCGCTGAAAGGGATAACCACCAAGTTAGATGACAGAGTCAAATCCAAAGAGTTCTGAACACACTAGCTGTGGGACAAAGTCCATTAATAAGTTATTTAATAGGGAACAAGTTAAAAGTTCCAAACACTAAATCTGACTTAAGGCACTGTGCTGGGTGGAGGGGATGTAAACACTAAGCAGCCCTGTCCTCAAGGACCTTACATTCTATGGAGGGAAAACAGCCCAGAGCGGTTTGAGGACCTAATTTGTGAAGTTACTGGTACGACCTCTGCGGAGGCAGCAGGCCACATTCATGGTGATCCCAGCTGTCAGCAAGTGCTCGTTCATTTAGTCTTGGTCAGTTAGTGAATAAACATTTATTTAACACCAACTAGGTGCCAGAAACTGTGCTAAGTGCTGGGAATACAAAGAAAGGTAAGCCAGTCCCTGCTCTGGAGAAGCTCACAGTCCAATGGGGCAGACAACATACAAATCTGCACAAACAAGCTGTAGATAGGGCAGATGGGAGATAATTAAGAAGGAAGGCACTGGAATTAAGAAGGGTTGGGGAAGGCATCTCACCTACAGAAGGTGAGATTTTAGCAGGGGCTTGAAAGGCAGAGATGGGGAGGGAGAGCCCTCCAGGGGCGGGGGACAGCCAGAGAAAATGCCCAAAGACAAGAGAGGGAGGGTCTTCTTCGAGCAGCGACCCCTGGGCCAGAGCCACTGGACTCAGGTGTAGGGTAGGGGAGGGTGGTGTAAGGCAGAGGTGTGAGACCCACCACTCTGCTGGGTGCTGGGACCCAGATGAAAGTGTAGTGGGAAGACAAAGTAAATGTAAACACACTAAGGCATAGAAAATGTTATATTTTAAAACTAAGTCAGGATGACCCCACGGGGGGGAGGGGTCCTTATGTACCTGTTGGTGGCCCCTTGTCTAGTGCGTTTGACACCACTGGTGTTAAAAGAACTCGTGGAGGAAGCAGGCAGCGCTAAGCCCGGAGTCAGGAAGACCCGAGTTAAATCCTGCTTCAACTTTGCTAGTTGTGACCCTGGGCAAGTCATTTCGTCTTCGCCTTCCTCAGTTTCCTCACCAGTAAAATGGGGTTAACAACAGCACCCACCTCCCAGGGCTGCTGTGAGGCTCCAAAGGGATAATCTCTGCAGAGTGGCTGGCACACAGTAGGCTCTGCCTAGGTGGTTCCCCGCCTGTACACAGGGAGGAGCATTCACAGGACACAACCACACAGCCCACTAGCGCTGGCGGGTCTGCGGGGGTGCTTTACGCGCGGGATTCAGCTGGAGCCTCCCGACCCCCTGCTGGGAAGCTCGGAGCTCTGCGGCGCCCCCTGGCGGCGCGGGCTGGAAGGTTGGCCAAGCGGCTTTGAGAGTTTTTTCAGACTGCGTGACGCCGGGCAGCGGAGGGCAGAGACGTGCCTCGGTCACGCCAGGCGGCCCCGCCAGGTCACCCGCAGCAGGAGCACAGTGATTGGATGGAGGGGTGGGTGGGGGAAGGAAACATCGATCACTTCTCTCCAAGCCAGCAGCGCCCCTTCAGAAGAAGTCTGCGCATGCCAGGGGACACGCCCCTTCAGGCTTGAGTGGGCAAGCTGTTGCCTTGGACCCGGCGCTGTCCCCGCCTCCGGTCTGCGGCCACGTGACGTCCACCACGTGACTCCCAGGTGGACCTGCCCCCCGGCTGGTCCCTTTCCCCCCCCCAGGTGAAAGGCAGCGCAGGCGCAGTGGCGCTCGTCCCCGGCGTCCGTCATGAGGGACCGGAGTTCCTGGAGCCGGAACCGAAGCCGGAGCCGGCGGGGAGCGCGTTCGCCCGGGACTCGGAGGTAACGCCGCAGTCATCTGCCCGGCTCCCCCTGCCCCTCCCCCGGGGACCGGCCCGAGGCGCCCCCGGCCCCGCCCCCCAGGCCGAGCCTGCGCCAGGGGGCGGAGGAGCCGGGCCGGCCCCTCCCCGGACCCTGCCCGGTTCTTCCCACCCCCTGCCCGGAAAGTGCGACCCCCGAGCCCGCGGGCCCCGTGAGCGTCCTCTGCCGAGCAGGAGACCACCGACCGGCCCGACCTCGGTGCTTTACAAGCGGGGAAACTGAGGCCCAGAGAGGGGGGCTGGACCAAGGTCACCCAGCTTGTGGGTGACAGCCCGCATCTGAACCCCGCTCTCTTGACTGGAATCAGGGAGTAGCGAGGGTCCGTCCTCTCCGTCCCCGCGGCCATTCAGGGTCGCCGGCCTCCTGGCTGCCTCCCATGCCGGGGCCGCCCTCCCTTCTCAAGGAGGAGCTGAGACCCCTCGACCTAAGAGCCCTGACCCGTCCTGTTTGCTCGAGGCCAGGGACTGCCTTGCTTTTCTTTAGATCCACTGTGCTTACCTGGCATGTAGTTGGCACTTAAATGCTCATTGATTCACTCGCTTTTCCAGCGAAAGAGGCAGAGCCCTTAGAAAGGATAAGGGCCTTGCCCAAGGTGACACAGGTAGTAAAATACTAGAGCTAGGATGTGAACCCGGGTTCTAGGTTGGTTTGAAATCCAGAATGCTCATTGTACTGGGGGGCGGGATTATTTTAGTAAACGTTCGGGCAGTCTTGCCATGAAAGGACCACCTGGCCACAGAAACAGCCGAAGCGTTCGGAGAAAATGTTGGACCTCAGGAAGAACTGAGTTTTAATCTTGCTTCAGATCCTAGCTGCCCCGTGACCCTGGGCAAATTACTTAACCCCTATCTGCCTCAGTTTCCTCGTCTGTAAAATGGAGGCAGTAATGGCATCTGCTTCCCAAGATTATTGTAAGGCTCAAATCAGATAATATGTAAGAGGCTATGTAAATGTTAGCTGTTGTTATTAACAGTAATAATGATAATCCAGAACTTCAGGCTGTACACACATCTCTCTCTACTCCCAAAGTGAGATTGGGAGCAATGCTTTAGGAAGTAGTGAGTCACCTTTTACTGGAAGTGTTGGAGCAGAGAGTTTGGATGAGCACTTAGAAGGCATCTTGTATTCCAAGCTTTAGACTTCGGTTTTGATTTAGGCTTTTTGTCACAGCAAACCTATTAAGGAATATCCCCATTTCGCAATTTCCTTAAATGCTGTCCTAGAGCTTAAGTGATTTATTCAGGGTCAAATGATTAATGTCACAACTTCACTGATTCTCAGACTCCACATCTGTAAAAATGAGGTGATTGGACTAGACCTCTGAGATCCCTTCCAGCTCCAGTGGTCCTGATTTCTAGAGCTTGGAGACAAACATTTAAATCCCTGCTTCAAAGGGAATGTGGACTTTGAAGGCAGGGTTCAAATATGTATGGAATGTCAGGTTTTTCTGGATCCAAGTTCATTGTGTTGTCCACCATAAAACACTGTCTCTTATCTTTGAGAACCAGAAGGCCAAAAGAGGTTATCCAGGATGGTGAAGGAACTGGAGGGTATCGCACTGGAGGACTGGTGGAAGGAATTGTGGATGTTTAGCCTGGAGAAGAAAAGGCTGTGGGGGAGTGAGGTACAGGATAGCAGTGTTCAGTTATCTCAAGGGATTGTGTCGTGTAAAAGAGATTAGATATGGTCCATTTGGTCCCAGGAAGCATAACTTGGAGCAGTGGGTGAAGATGCAGAGAGAGAGAGATTTAGATTTTCTCTATGGAAAAACCGTGCTAACAATTAGAGCTATCCTCAAGTGGAATGGTCTGCCTCAAGGAAAGTGAGTGCCTTTCCCAGAGGGTCTCATGCAAAGGCTGTATTCCTACTTGTATGAAATTTTATAGAGGCTTAGGCTTATTGACTTTTTTGTGATCTGTTAACTCTGAGATTCTTTGATCTGTTTCTAAGATTCCGTCTAACTTTAAAATACTATAATCTGGTCTTCAAAGAAAACTGTTGCTTCCTGGAAAGAGCACCTGCTATTTGGAACCAGAGGACCAAGATTTGCATCCTGGCTCCTTTATTTACTATGTGTAGGACTTTGAGCCAGTCAGTTAACATCTCTGGGCTTCAGGTTTCTTAGCTGTAAGATGAGGGGGTTGGATTAGATAACTGTTAAGGGCCTTCGTGCTTTGAATCTAGAATCTTGTGATGATTTTTAGGAAATCTGGTTTATTTTTAAAAATGAATATTTTCTTTCTTCCTCTTTGTCAGAGGTCTTATCGTAGAGGTCTGTGAATTTGTGATTGTTTTATATTTTGATAACTGTCTTTTAGTATAATTAGTTTCCTTTGTAATATTAGATATTTAATTTTATTCATTTAAAAACATGATTAAAAACGTGGAGAAGAGCTCCATGGGCTTCACCAGATTGGGCTGAAGGGGTCCAATACAGGAGAAAGGTGAAGAATCTCTGTTCTGTGTGGACTTGACTGAAATCCTGTTCACCTGTATTAGTTTTGCTCTTAATTTTTAAATGTCATCTTTTAGCACCAGTGATGTTGAATTAGATGAGGTGAACTGCTAAATGATTTGTTTTGAAAGAATGAAGGTTCCAGGAGGCAGATTAGGCCCTGACATGAACAATGGGTGACAGGAAATGTTAGCATGAAATGGGCCAGATACAAATACATTAGCACAGAATGCTTATTGATTTATGAGATACTAGCCGGTTGTGGAGCTCCCTTAATTAATAAGTGTTAGTTGAATTAAATTATTTCAAGAGCAGAATTTTAAATCAGCCACTGTGATCCTGAGTCTGCCATTGTTATTCCAAAGTCTTTCAGTTGGGTAAATATTTAAGTATCTTGCCTCTTGTAAGATGCTGAGCTGGGCTTTAGAGAACACAAAGGTGGGCAAAAATGTGTACAAGTTAGTGAAATAACTTACTCAAATGACTAGAATACAATTCAGAATACAGTTAATAATAATACACTAAGTTTGCTGGGGTTTCCTCACTACACGCTTGTGAAGTAAATAGTCAAGTAGTTGTGTCCCTATTTTACAGTTGAGTAAACTGAGTTCCTAAGATCAGTGATTTACTCATTGTTAGAGAGGTAGACTTTGAATTCTGGCCTCCTTTCATCATAGTCCATCCTGTTCTGCACTGTACCATATATTTCTGGCCCATAAGAGAAATCAAACAAAGATGAGAGATTTGTCCCATAGAAACATTACAAATCTCCCGATAAATTTTATGTAGGCTTTTTGGGGAATGCTTTGTGAAATGGGGTAGGTGAGCTGGGCCTTGATGGAAAAACCCATCATGGCTTATTTAAATAAGCTCATCATGGCTTATTTAAACTTTCTATTTTTTTTTTTTTTTTTTTTTAGTGTTTAGCAAAGTAGGTGCTTTTTAGAGGAGGTACTTAATAATGTTTGTGGAACTGATCAGATGGAAATGTGGAGGACAGTCTTGCTGACTTAGAGAGGGTGAAACAGAGGGTGCAAATGCCGAGGTGGAAAAGGAGGCCACATTTGGAGGATAAGTAGTGCAAACTTTGAAAAGGTACTAGGGAACGGATTTGGGGAGGGATAGATGGTAGTGAGTCTTGTATGTTAGGCTAAAGAGGCTTTTATTTGTTTAATCTTGTAGGCATTCAGGAGCCACAGATGCTGCAGGGGAATAAATGTGATCAGTCCAGAAGATTTATTTTGGCTCTAGTTTGAAGGATGGATTGGAGAAGGGAAGAGACTGCTGGTAGGGAGACCTACCACAAGGCTTCAGGGAAGAGGTAATGAGGGGCTGACCTAGGATGGGGGCAGGTGTGGAGTAAAAAGAAGGGGATGGATGTGAAAGAGAGGCTGTGTGTACAGAGATTCAAGAGTGACCTTTTAGGTTTTAGGAACTATGAGGCAGTATGTGGAGAAGTATTGTTTGTAATGTTTCTATGTTTGTGATTTGGGAAATACCTCTTTGTTTTTTTCCTAGATGTGTGATTTCTTTGGAGTAGGAAACAAACTCCCTATGTGCAGAGTGGCAACTTTGGCAATTTATAGTCTTACCTGGGTTTAAGTGACTTGTCTAGGGTCATAAAACCAGCACTTGTCAGAGGTAGCACTTGATCTTAGGTCTTCCTGACTCGGGCTCATTCCACCAGATCATGGTGTTATCTTAATAACAGGTGCTTAATTAATGGTTGGTGAATTGAAGTGAGCCTTCATTTTCTCATCTGCAAAATGCAGTTGAACTAGAGTGAATTCTAAGGTCCCTTTCAACTCTAAATGAAGTGAAGGAATAGGCAGTAAGTAAAAAATACCTAGATTGTAACATGACTGCTTTAAATGTGTATTTACTCAGTGTTTTTCCTCTGATGTTTTAATGTGGGATCCTTCTTAGAACATATGCCCTGGAATTCTGACGCCAGAAATTAGAAACCTAATCAAAATATTCTATCTGGTTTCTGTATCTAAAAAAAGATGTCCAGAGAAAGGTGACAAAAGTGATCAAGGTGATGGAAGGGCTTTTCTAAACTAGCCAATTTAAAATGTTTCAGATTCTGGTTCTAACAAAGAAAACTGAGTGAAGGGTATGTTTTCTCAGTGAAATTATGACTAGTGTGTAGAGTGGTGAATAGTTTTGTTCATTAACTCTTGTAATATTCTTCTTCCTGTGATAGATCTAAGTTTAGGACAAAAGAAAGTTTTTCGTGTGGAACTAATTCAATTATTATCAGCCACTTGATATGAAAATTTTATACGAATAGTGGATGATTAAGGCTCATTATTTAAGTGGTGGTGTAGGTTGATATGAAATTTTGATTAACATGCTGAATACATGATGATTATTAAAACAAACTGGGATGTTTTGGAATATGGCCGTGATCTCAGAGAGAACCATCCCCTTTCATGTTTCTTTGTTGCCATTGTTAGAAACAGACCCCAAAACTGAATAGATCACAGGTATGATCCAGTATGACAGTTCTTATGTTTGAATTGAAAATAATAAAGCATTTGTCTCATTTTCTGTTTCTCCTATACTGAGCTACTACTTATCCTTTGTCTGTAGGACAGGTGATTTTAGTTGTTTTTTCCATAGTCATGATAAGTTGTTTTGGTTTTTTTTTGGTGAGGCAATTGGAGTTAAGTGACTTGCCCAAGGTCACACAGCTAGTGAGTATCATGTGTCTGAGGCTGGATTTGAACACAGGTCCTCCTGATTCCAGGGCAGGTGCTTTATCCACTGCACCACCTAGCTGCCCCTCGTGATAAGTTCTGAACTGAGCAGTTCATAGTTACCCTAACTGCACATTTCCAAAACAGTTGGGTAATAATAGGGGTGTGATCTATGGGATGGTTTCTCTAGTCTAGTTACCAAATTCACAACTTTGGCCAGTGCTTTAAACCAGTTGTGCTAACAAGTCCGGATTCCTCTTTGTGTCTAGCTCAGAGACAATGGAGTTGAAAATTATTTTTGTCCTTTTGAGAATTAATTCATGTATTTTAGTATCAGTGCTATAATGATTATCTGAGCTATTTATATTTATAGTATTGAAGAAAATTATTTATATGTATAAAAGCAAAAATTTTTGGCATAGTTTAAAAAATTAATCTAAATTCAGTCATATTTCACCCCCCCCTTTTTTTTCTGTATAGGCTGCTTTAGAATCTCTTAAATTCTGGGATTCTGTGGGTGACCTCAGGAGATTTTTCTAGTTCACTGCAGTTCTTTGTCACCAGGAGTACTTAAACCAGGGCAAACATTCTAGTTAGTTTGTTTCAGTAATCATCATGTATTCAGCATGTAATCCAGAATTTCTTATCAACCTATACCACTGCTTAAATAATGAGCCTTAGTAATCTACTATTTGTATAGAATTTTCATATCGACTGATTAATTAATAATTAAATTAGTTCCATATGCAAAACTTTCTTTTGTCCTAAACTTAGACCTATTACAGGAAGAAGAGTATTATAAGATTTAATTAACAAAACTATTCACCACACTATGCACTAGTCATAATTTCACTGAACAAGCATATCCTTTCTCTTTGAGAAAGTCCATAACCTTATTCTTAAAGGTCCTCAAGTAAAGGTATTCTACAATCTCCTTAAACTTTTCCTTATAACAATTCTCATTTCTTGTTTTGTTTTGTTTTGTTTTTTTAATAAAGGTAGAAAACTGTTGATCACTGTCCCATTTTAAATATTTTACATACTTGATGTTTTCCAGTCTTTTTTTCTCCAGATACTGAAATAATAAGGGGACAAGTCCTCTAATATTGCAAAGAGCAGGTCACTGTGGGACCAGGGGTAAGTCATCTCAGCTCTCTGTTCACAGTAGCCTCCTCTGCAAAGAGAGGAAGTTGGAATAGGTGACTTCTCAGATTTTTTCAGCTCTAAAAATCTATGACTTTCTTCATATCAAACTTTATTTTAAAAGGTAAAGGAAAATTTTCATAGTGATTCCTCTCCGGTACGTAACAAAAATCTTTATTCTTTTTGTGATTTTTGGTTTCCTATAACCTCAATTGAAACCCTCACATGTTCTAATCACTTTTTTTTTCAGTTGGGGTTCGCTTTTTAACTTCAGAAGATGCTAATTAAAAAAGATGATCTTTTGAAAGTAAGGCCTGTAGGACCTAAGGCCTCTACACCTAGGCTTATGGAATATTGTCTGTGATGACAGACACTTTGGGATCTTTGATGTATTTCTTTTTTAATACAGGGATATATAAAGAGCTATAGTTAAAATATTAACCTACAATTAAATCTCTTTTATCCAGCAGTCTCTCAAACAGCTGTTTGTACATTTTTAGTATGATAATAATTGATATTTGTCATATTGAAGCCAAGATACCTATCTTCAAGATCCTAAAATGCCTTCTAAGTCATAGAAGAAAAATTCACGTATGTCCATTTTTGTTTTGGCACCAAGTGTATATATTGTATTCTAATTCTTTGAAAATCAGTGATTTCTAAATGGTACTTCTGTATGAATCAAACTCTGTATAGCCTGTTTCTAGGTTATATAGCACAGTTTCCTGATGGCTACTTAACTTATATAATATGTATGATGTTGTTTGTTAAACTTGTTTTTGGCTAAGCATCCAGAAATGAACGGCTGTTGAGAAAAACTTTTTTTCCTCATAAGGAATTTCTTCTGTGTGTGCTCCCCCCTGTTGTGTAGTAACCCATCCATGCCTTTGCACCCTGCAGGACAAGTTTATCTCCTCCTGTAAATTCTCCACCAAGGGCTCTCTACCTAGCATGCTGGTGGACTTTGTCCTTGTCTGTTGACATTACTTGAGTATCAGGATAGCACACAATCTGTCCACCTCTTAACCTTCTCTCATGTTACATGATCTGCCCACCTCCTTTCTAGCAAGTTATCTATCTCTTGGATATCTTTTATGCCACTTCTTGTGTGCACTCATTTGTTGTTGGTATGCTACAGCCTCAGTATCTTGTCATTATGCATTTCCCCATTGCCTTTTGGTGACATGAAATGTATATTCTTAAGACACATTGGCATCCCAGGATTCATACTCCTGTGGTTTCATTAGAGGAATATTACTGTTAGGAAAAAAATGGGCTTTTGTTTTAGGGAGCAGTTTGGCTCATAAAAGCACCACATAGTTTCCCAAATGCATTCCAGCCTACTCATTTCCTCCTCTTCAATTCTGGGCCTAGTTCTTTGTCTGCCTACTGTACAAGATGTTCGTACTGATGGACAGCTCTGTGAGCTGCATATTGTCTGGACAAGAGGCATTCTTAATCCACTGGGTTTTTCTTTTATAGATAGGTTTAATTCTTTTGAGGGATTTTTGAATCAAGTTAGGAGACTTCAGCATTCAGTACATTGTAATTTGCAAAACAGCATCTGAAAAAATTTGTAGTAATCCTTTTCCATTTAGAATTTGTGCTGGACACCATAAATGACAGCAGCAAACACCTCTTGTGAGCCTATGTCTTGTTTTATGTCAGAGAGGTTGTTCGAACCAAGGTATCTCTGTTAGCTAGGTGGTGCCATAGTGCGTAGAGTTCTGGGCCTGGAGTCATGAAGACTCAACTTCCTTGGTTCGAATCTGGCCTCAGATATTTACTAGCTGTGTGACCCTGGGGAAGTCAGTTAACCCTGTTTGCCACAATTCCTCATATGTAAAATGAGTTGGATGAGGAGATGGCAAATCACTCCAAGATCTTTGCCAAGAAAACACCAAATGGGGTCACAGAGAGTCAGACACAACTGAAAAACTATGGAACAACATTGCTGTTGTGTCTTTCAAGGAATCATGAAGGAGAGCCTTTAAGGTGATTCTACTGAGTCAGTTACTTTTTAGAGACCATAAGCTAAGTAAAGTGATCGTATATTCTCTACAACTCAGTCATTTGTAGAGAACTGATTGTAAAGATGTAATCTGTTATAGGATATTGTTTGCTCAAGATGTGTTTGTAAATTATTTTCACCAAAATTTTGTAGAGAGAGGAAAATAGCCCTGTGGTTCAGGAGTTACCAAGATCTTTTCAGCTACCTTTTTTTAATGTTAGTTAGGCCTTTGATTTGTTTCTCAAACACTTGTTATATTTCATAAATCTTGAAAATGAACCCCTGAACACCCTCAAAATGGTCTTGCTTCCAGCAGGGACTATGTGTGTGTCTGTGTGTACACACACTTGTTTGGTCTAGCTGTTCTTCTCATCTTTGTTTTCCTTTCAGTTACATCTTTTTCCTCAGGCGGTGCTTCAGGGGGCTAGGATACTAGCCTAAATCTGGTGGTTTCACTGTCATTAATGGAGTTTGTTATAGTACTTGAGAATGGTCTTTCCCATTTAGGGGTCTATTTTCCTCCTTTCAGTTTGCTATTTAAATACTCTTGGGATTATCTGGCTTAACTGCATCTCTCAGCAAGCTTTTCATAAACGTATTCTTCTCTCTACTGCCTTACAGCTGTATGAGGCAACACTGCTCATGTTCTTCAGCTGTTCTTTTCTGTAGGGTTTTACAAATGAATTTGTCTTTAAACCTCTTTTCTATACTAGGACCAAATGAGTAAGGATTAAGGGAAGTACATACTCATAGGACCTTAAATATGTGCATTTTATAAAACGATGTATTTATGTAATATTTGCATTCTAAATAGACATGTAGTGAAGTGTGTGTGCTTTTCCACATGTTTTAAAATTATTTTTATAAATGAAACAACTAAAATATTTTAAGATCAGTTAGAAAAAAAAATCACCTTAAACAGTAACATTATTTTTTAATGATGGGACATACAGTACATTTTGTTTTTAAATCAGTGAAAATAAGCATTTTTACCTAAACAGTCATTTGTTTTCAGTTTGTTCTTGACTCTTTATTTGAATTCTAGAGTCAAGAAATCTGGAATATTCCTTTATTTAAATGATCTTGGGAACTGACTTTTGGAAATTTAACATTATTGTCCCTAATTACAATCAAAGATGAAAATATATCATGGGCTAAAATATCAAGGTTTTTTTTTTTCTTTTACAGGCATTTTTGGTATAGTATTTTCTAGTTTTCCCAGTACTTTAATTTATATAATCTCATTTAATCCTCACTACAACCCTTGGAAGTAGGCAGGGCAGGCATTATTATCTACATGTTAAAAGATGCTGAAATTGAGGTTCTGAGCGGTTTAGTAATTTACCAATTATTACCCATGTAGTAGGCAGTGAACCTGGGAATCAAATATAGGACCTCCACTCTACAGATAGTTTTTTAATTTTTGTGGAAACCAGCTTCTTAGTTTTGTCAGCACTAAATCATAGCTGAGGCAGAATCGGGTTTCTGCTAGCTCATCTGAGAGAAGTAGAACTGAGTCCCTTCTGTGGCTTGCAGTGATCAGGGCAGGAGTTCACTTCATATATTACCGCTGACCCAGGTAGATCCCAGAAGCTGGAGGGATTCTTGAATTTTGTTAGGAGGCAGACAGTCACAGTGGTAGGTAAGCTGCCAAGTTTCCTGGAGCTGTTTACCAGGCTGCATAGTAGTGATAATATTATCTTCTTCACACAGACCCTGCATGCTATGTTTACAAAATTATTAAACTTGAGGAATAAAGCCTGTAGAAAGGTGTTGCTCTACCTTATTAGGTTCCTTCCCTGGGGCTGCAGTTGGAGTTTGAATGTCAAGTCAATGATTCCTTCATTGTCTCATAAACTTAGCACCTCCTGCATGGTTTTTTTTTTCTTTCTGTATTTATTAAACTACCACATCTCTCTGTGTTATGACCGTACCAAATGAAATCACATTCCAGCTGTGTTTCCCCCTTTGTGGTTAATATCTTCTTTCCTGACTATTTGCTACCAATTGACACCATTTTCTCCTCCTGTAGTCCCTTGTTGCTGTCCAACTGTGCTCCTGACTCTCCCCTGCCTTTGCCTACTGTTTAACTGATGGATGCTTCACAGCTAATTAGGCACGGGAGTCAGCAGTCTGCTGAGTGGAAGGCAGGGTCGGTCAGCAGGGAGTGCTGCGGGAGGAGCACTGTTAGGTGTGGTTAGTGCTGGGTGGTAACTGATTTTGTAGCACATAGATGCCTGACAATTTTAGGTGGCATCTGATGATTAGGAATATTTTTTTAAATGGTTCTTTCACTTGGAACTTGTGAACAGAAGGTAGCAGGTGGTGGTGCCAGCAGCAGCACACAAACAACAGTAAACAGGTATGGACTACCACATATTACTAGCTCGATACATCTTAGAAGAAGCCTCACTGCTCACGGTCTTCCTCTTTAGCTTTTCATTTGAACAGTTCTGTTTTCCTTAGGGTAATGAAGTGGTTGCTTCCTTTTTATCCTGATTGTTTTACGCTAAATGAAAAAAGTTACTGTACTTTATTCTTTTAAGGGCTGGGCAGTCAGCTGGCAGATTTTTGTGTTAATGGGTATTTACTGAAGTGGTAGGTAGTTGTGTGAGACTCGCCTTAGGTATTTGGAGTTATGTTCACTTGGGGCTTTCATCTAGATTTTTTTTTTTTTGAGAGAGAAGGTGTTTCAAGCCTCTTGTCTGCAAAATTAGATTTTTTTTTGGTTTTGTATTCTACTTGTTAACAATGGTTAAGAAGCTCAGGTACTACTTTCTGTAGAAAATCTCCTTTTCTGATCATTTACCCAGCTGTTGGTGCCCTTTCTCCCAAGCTACCTTGTATTTAATTACTTTATATTTGTATTCTTAAAATTTATTCTGTGTATACTTTTACATGTACTTTCTTCCTCATTAGAATGTGAACTCCTTGCCAAGAATAGGGATTGTTTTATTAGTGTGACTGTAGGCAAATAGTAGGTGCATAATATATGCTGATTAAGAGAATGGTTGTATTTGGATTTAATCTGTAGAATCTTTTAGAAACTAAAGCTTGGAAGAGACCTTAGGGTCTAGCAGTTTCATCTCCCCTCCTTTTTAAAGGTGAGGATAGAGTTGAAATGATTTGCCCAAACTGGCTGAGCTGGAATTAAAACCTGAGTCTCCTGCTCTCAAACCCAGTTCACTTTCTGTACTACATTTGCCTACCTTTTTGTGATATATTTGAATTTATAATAATTTATTTAAAAAAATTTAGTAAGATACACTATTGGGTAAACATCCCAGGGAAATGCCATAGAGGAAAGTAGGGCAGATGCTTTTTTTGCTCTGTCATTTTTTAAAGTATACATTGGTTTTTAAAGGCTTGGATTAGCTACAAGATTATGTCATGTATGACTGGTTCTTGATGCTGTGCATTGTATAAGAATTAATTAAATTGCTCAATATTTATGGATACAATGCAACATGAACATTATAGGTAGAGAGAGTGTTGTTTTTAATGATTAGATTTGAAGCCAGCCAGACTATCTCTAACT
Organism: Vombatus ursinus; assembly: GCF_900497805.2. Taxonomy (NCBI): domain Eukaryota; kingdom Metazoa; phylum Chordata; class Mammalia; order Diprotodontia; family Vombatidae; genus Vombatus; species Vombatus ursinus. The sequence continues at coordinate 1,707,907 of NW_020954907.1, read as the reverse complement.
TGGAAACCTTCAGGATGATTGTATTGCACCAATAAATTTGGTAGTTTTAAAATGCTCAGGTAAAGACTGTAGTGAACCTTATTCATGCATAGGATCATTGTGCTTCTAGGATTTCAGCCAAAAAGGAAATACAAGTTCCGAGTCATTTATGGGAATTTTAATTCTCAAGGACTGTGAAGCTACTTGTTTGAAAATTTTCCTTGAAAGTATCAGCAAATAGCTTTGAATATAGTAGTGAGAATGCCTGTATTTCAGTGAAAGCTGATGGTTAAGTTTATCAATGAAAGAGAGATGAAGTTAGTAAAAGTTAATCAGATGTTCGTGTACATTTAGTATTGATTTTTAAATTTATATTCATTATATTACATGTTCCCCTCTAATAAAGCCATATTAGTACTGAGAGTAGACTTTATATTCTGCCATTTCATAAAGCCCTAAAAAATAATTTATTTTTGCATAACTTCTTGAGATTTTCCTATCAGCCCTTTTTGAAGGATGTAAGCTACTTTTAATTTATGGGTAATCCAGATAAAGGCTTTTTGTATCTGAACAGATAGAGTTTGATCCCCAGAAGAAAAATCCCAAGGCTTTTTCTTTTTTTGTTTAAACATAGACAAAAAGGCAAATACTGTATTCTCTTTTTTGATGTTAAAATCCTGATAAGAAAGAGTCTGATTTTATTTTGGAGGGTGGTGATGATGACATATACCTTGTTAATGCTTGCCTTTGAACAGAGGAACCTAAGCTTCACTGTTTCATTCTTTTCCTTTTTTGTTATAGCAGAGTTATGTTTGAATTTTTTTTTGCAAGAGAAATAAGTATTAAAATGGGAAATCCATAAAAATTTTTTGTTTAAAAAATTAGTGTCACACAAGTTTTATTAAGTTCCTCGAGTGTGGAAAAGGAGTTAGAGAATTGGAACATTTCACATGAATTTTCAAACCTTCCAAATGGAGGGGCTATATTTCCTCGTATCTATATGTGACAGCACAGTATGAATTAAGTATATTTGAATGGAATTTGTTACTATAGATCATTAATGAAGTACTGTAAAAAACTATGTTACCCAGAATTTTACCAGCCAGAATCCTCAAGATAGATATTCTTTTCCAAGTTTCTCCAACCCATTTTCTTGTTAAAGGTCTTCTGTGGTAGGAGAAAGGAAATTTGAATCATGAAGTTAAGATGTTTTTTTCCTGATTTGATAGGTGTCTCAGTGTTGGAGTGTACATCTCTGCTTCCCAGAAACGGTCAGGGAGTACAGTAGGTCAGGGAGTACAGTAGAATGGAGGGAAAAGCTGGTGCCCTGGGAAAGTTCTCTGCTACCTTGGGCCTGGACCAAATTAAATGAATCCCTTTAGAAACTTGAGGAAGACTGACTGTGGCAAAACTTCTCCTTCCCCCAAATATATTGGTATTTAAATATATTCTTGGCTGCCTTGAGGCAGAAGTTGTCGTAATGTAAAACTGAATTTTAGAGATCATGATCCTAGAATTGAGTGAAGACTTAGGGGGACAGTGGAGCTGGGAAATGTAAAACTTGAAGGAAAGAACTATACATCAGGATGTGACCTAAAATAGGGGCAAGGGAAGGAGAGAAATGAAATTGTTTTAAGTAACTGGGAATCGTAGGACCATAACTTTAGCATTGGAAGGGACATTAGGGGTCATCAAGTTCAACCCCTGATTTTATAGATGAGGAAACTAAGGTCTAGAGAGATTAAAGGACTTACCAGGATCACACAAACAGTAAATGATAACTGACTTTTTTCAGAGAAATTTAATGTAAATTCCCTCATACCACAACAGTTTCTTTTTATATTCTAACTGAATTGATTTTGTTCATGTAAAATCTTTTACATTTTATGTAGTTAAAAATACCTATTTTAGCTCTCTTGATCATCACTATCCCTTGATTGGTTAAAAAGAAATGTTTCCCATAATCTTAACTGTGAAAAGAACTTCATCCATTCTCTTCTATTTCTTTATTTCATGATTTTACCTTTTATATTTATGATGTGTATGCATTTGGAACTTACTATGGTATATGGTATAATATCCTGTTCTAAGTCTAGTTGCTGCCAAACTGCTTTCTGGTTTTCTCAGCTGTTCTTACAGAATATAATTCTTCCCCCAATAATTTGTATTATCAAATTATTATCAAATGGTTTATCAAAGGCTGGAATGCTATATTTACTAATTTCAGGTTTGTGCTTATTTAGTTTGTTCTACTGATTTAATTTCTGTTTATCAAATAGTAATAGTGGGTGGGGTGAAAGTGAGGAGTTGAGGATGATACCTAAGTTGTGAGCCTTGGTATTTATAGGGAAGTTAGAAAGAGGGGAGTGTTTGAGGAAGAAGGATAAGGGGTTTAGTTTTGGATATGTTGAGCTTAAGATGTCTATGGGACATCAAGTTTGAGGTCTCTAATAGGCCATTGGAGATGTGAGGCTGGAGGAGAGGTTAGGCTGGATTAGTAGATCTGAGACTCATCTGCATAGAGAAGATGATAGAATCCATGGGAGCTAATGAGATTATCAAGTGAAATAGCATAGAGTGAGAAGAGAAGAGGGACCAAGACAGAGCTTTGAGGGACACCTTTGGTTAACAGACACAAGCTGGATGAAGATCCGGCCATGGAGATTAGGAGTGGTCAGAAAGGTCGGAGGAGAACCAGCCAGGAGAGAGCATTGTCATGTAAACCTCGAAAGAAGAAAATATCGGGGAGGAGAATCTGATCAACAGTATCAGAGGTTGCAGAGAAGGATGAGGTTTGAGAAAAAGCCAGTAGATTTGAAGAAAACAGTTTGAATTGAATGATGATGTGGAATCCAGACTAAAGAGGAAAGAAGGGAATGAAAGGAAAGGCAGTGAAGGCACTGATGACAACCTTCTCCAGGATTTTAGTCACAAAAGGGGTGGGGGGGAGAGGATGAGAGTGGGGATGGTTGGTTCAAGTGAGCAGCATTTGATAATGGGAAAGCATGTTTGTAGGCGTTAGGAAAGCAGTCTATAGACAGGGAGAGATTAAAGGTAAATGAGAGAGTGGGAATAATAAAGGGGGGTAATCTATTGGGGAAGATGGGATGATTTCAGATCACTTGTTAGCCCTGGCCAGGAGCATAGTCTCTTCTTGTGAGACAATAATACCAGAAGGCACCTGAGTAAATGTGAGACCACGAGGAAGTGCTCTGCAGATTGCCTCCATTTTTTCAGTGAAAAAAGTTGTTAAGAGGCAAATTTAGGCTTGCAGTTTGGAAAATTTTTCTTTTTAATAAGATTATTATCCAAAAGTGGAGTGAACTCTTTTGGGAAGCAGTGGATTCCCCATCATTAGAAGTCTTCAAACAAAGGCAAGATGACTACTTGTAGGTTGTATTGTAGAAGGAATTTTTATTCAGATAATATAATGCTGAATGAGACAGTCTGCTTTGAGGTCCAGTCTTTACTCAACAAGGATAGTTGACTATGTGTACTAGGTATTGGGCATATAAACACAAAAATGAAAGCCCGTGCCTTCAGGACTTAACACCTTTGGTTAGGGAGAAGATGGCATTTCTTTCTGAAGCGTCTGATACTGTAAATCATCCTTTTTCTTGGGGAGGTGGGGGAAAGTAGGGGGAAGGTTATGCTTTCTCTTTGGTTTCAGAAAGGCACATTTTCCTGATTCTTATCCTACTTCTCAACTACTCGCCCTCTTTTACTTGCACTCTTTCTTCTTCGCAATCAGCCACCTTAGGCGGGTGTTCTGTAAGCCCTCTTTCTTTAGTTGTCTTATTTTCTCTTCACTGTCTCCCTGTCATTCTCCAAGCAACTTTTAATGACTTAGTCTGCTGTTTGGTGCTTCTTCAGATGTCCGCTGTGGAGGGAGGATGTCTGGGGTTGTTATTCATTCCATAAGCTCCATCTGGAGGTAAACTCCTCTCTGCTACATTGGAGAAATGTGATGGTGTATACCTATTTTCAGCCTTTACTATTGCTTGTTGAAGTGGTTCGCTTGTTCCAAAACTATTTTTGTTGGGTTTTGACCTGTTTATTGTATCATTTACTCTAAGAATATTTATCATTCTTCCTCTTTTTTGGTGAGAAAGTATTTTTATAGCTATCTTAGAGTGATAGGTTTTGTGTTTATTTAATATTGTGTTTTTTGTTAGGGTTTTTATTTGATTATATTCCACATTTATTATGTTATTATTTTGTATTTTAGTTATTTGTATATGAGTTTTACCTGCACAAGATTATAAGCTTCATGTGAGAGTTGGTGGTGTCTTATCTAAGCATCATGTCTTCCCTAGGACTAAGAAGTGCTTTAATAAATGTAAGTGATTAATAAATGTTGAATTTAATTGCTGAGCAGCAGATAGAATTCCCTTTCTGTGGTCATCAGAGCACTATCACTTTCCTGGCTGCCTCAGAACCAAGCTTCTCTCTTCCACCACAGGACGTAGCAGTGGTAGAGGGAGCTGCGGGAACTGCCTCAAAGACTTTGCTGGTATTCTCATTGGAAAGTGGTGGTGGTGGCTCCTGGAGGGTTTTTTCTTTAGGCCCTAAAAGGTAAAAATGGAGTTATGTCTGCTGTGCCTGCTTTGTACCCACTTTCTCCCCAATCCTTCACCTCACAGAATTATTGTGAGGGTCTAGGGCAAAGGTGAGACCTGCTCCAGAGTGGGCTGCTGGCTATCCTTGTTTGCTGTATGTCATGTTAGTCATGGGAAATATTCCTGAATGGTTTCTTGTTTCCTACTAAAAGGTGTTTATTAAATAAACATGTACCATATGTGCGTACCATTGGAGGATACAAAATAAAAAATGAAACAGATGCTTTCACAGAGTTTGCATTCTGTCAAGAGAAACAACATCTACCTAAATACAGAATAAATACAAAGTAAAGTCAAGATAGTTTAGGATCACTAGGAGTTGAGATCAGGGAAGGCTTCATGTAGATTTTATATCAAAGTCATGTTATATCACTGTTGGGTGAACATAACAGATTTGAATCTCCTATCTTCTTGGAAGGAGGGAACAATGCTGTAAATGAGAAAGATGAGAAAAGACCAAAGAACTTGGTAATTAAGAGATCATTGGTAACTTTGGCTGGAATAGTTTTAGT